>NW_016817403.1:30132-61635 GCF_001698545.2 Rhinopithecus bieti | reverse complement strand
CATAAAAAAGGATGAGTTTGCGTCCTTTGTAGGGACATGGATGCAGCTGGAAACCATCATTCTTAGCAAACTATCACAAGAACAGAAAACCAAACACCGCATGTTCTCACTCATAGGTGGGAACTGAACAATGAGATCACTTGGACTCGGGAAGGGGAACATCACACACTGGAGCCTATCATGGGGAGTGGGGAGGAGGGAGGGATTGCACTGGGGAGTTATACATGATATAAATGATGAATTGATGGGTGCTGACAAGTTGATGGGTGCAGCACACCAACATGGCACAAATATACATATGTAACAAACCTGCACGTTATGCACATGTACCCTAGAACTTAAAGTACAATAAAAAAAAATAAATAAAATAAAATAAAATAAAATAAAAAAGAAAGGTGAAGCACAAATAATTAAAGCCACTAGCACAAGATCATACAGTTGGTGAGAGATTAAGTTTCTTTAACAGATATAGGTTGATTTAGTTTATCTCCTTCACGTTGTGTGAATTTTTGTAGTTTGTGTCTTTCAAAGGGATTCATTCATTTCACCTAATTACCAAAATTATGGGCATAGGGTTGGTCACAGCATTCTTTTATGATGCTTTTACTGTTCATGGGATCAATAGTGAGCCTGCTCTTTCATTTCTGATATTGGTGATTTGCATATTTTCTTTTAGTTGTTGTTTTTTGTTTGTTTTTTTTGGTTAGTCAGGTTAGCTGTTTGTCAATTAGATTGATGTGTTCAGAGTACCAGCTTCTGGTTTCATAAATGTTCTCTATTGTTTTCATCTTTGCTGATTTTTGCTCTGTTTTTTATTACCATTTTTTTCTGATTGCTTTAGCCTTAAATCGCTCATTTTTCTTTAGTATCCTAAGGTGGAAGTTTAGATGATTAATTTTAGGTCTTGATTCTTTTTTTATTTATGCATTTAATAGTATAAATTTCCCTTCAGGCACTACTTTAACTGCAATACACAAATTGGGGTAAGTTGTATTTTCATTTTCATGTGGTTCAAAATATTTTTACCATTCTCTTGAGACTTCATTGTCCCATGTGTTGTTTAGAAATGTGTTATTTAATCTTCATATATTATGGTAGATTCTATTTATTTCCCTTTTATTGATTTCTAGTTTGATTCTATGGTGATCTGAGAGCATATTTTGTATAATTTCTATTATTTTAAGTTTGTCCTTTTTTTTTTTTTTCCTAAGACGGAGTCTCGCACTGTCACCCGGGATTGAAGTGCAGTGGTGCAATCTTGGCTCACGGAAACCTCCACCTCCCGGGTTCAAGCAATTCTTCTGCCTCAGCCTCCTGAGTAGCTGGGATTACAGATGCCTGCCACTGTGCCTGGGTAATTTTTTGTATTTTTAGTAGAGATGGGATTTCAGTATGTTGGCCAGGCTGGTCTTGAACTCCTGACCTCGTGATCTGCTTGCCTCAGCCTCCCAAAGTGCTGGGATTACAGGAATGAGCCACCACGCCCAGCCATTAAGTTTGTCGTTATGTGGCCTATGTTGGTGAATGTTTCAAGCAAAGTTGAGAAGATTCTATATTCTGTACTTATAGAAGAGATTATTCTGTAACTGTTAGATCAAGTTGATTGAGAATGCTGTTCAGGCCAACTATGTTCTTACCGATTTCTTGCCTGCTTGATCTATGAATTACTGAAGGAGGGGTGTTGAAGTTTCCAACTATAGTAGTGGATTTGTGTATGTTGAATTTGCATATATTGTTAAAAATATTGTATAAATTTTTCCTTGCAGTTCTATCATATTATGCCTTATGTATGGTGATGAATTGATCCCTTTACCATATGTATTCTGCTTCTTTTTCCTTGTTAAATTTCCTTGTTCTGAAGTCTGTTTTGCCTCAAGGCAATATAGCTATCCCAGCTCTCTTTCAGTTAGTGTTAGCAAGGTATATCTTTCTCCATCCATTTACTTTTCCATTTACTTTTAACCTGTCTCCATTTTTATAATTAGAGTGGGTTTCTGGTAGACAACATATATTTGGATCTTTTTAAAAAATGCATCTTACAATCTCTAGTAGATGTTTTTAGTCCTTTCACATTTTAAGTGCTTATTAGTATAGTTGGATTAATATCAGCCATGTTTGCAAGTGTTTTCCATTCACCGCTGAATTGCTTGTTTCCCTCCTTTCCCTTTTTCTCCTTTCTCTGGTTTTGATTAATCATTTTCTCTTACTCTATTTTATCTCCTCTCTTAAAATATCAATTATACTTAAAATGATTTTGGGGCTGTACTTATATCCCTTTTATCCCCTTTTATATATTGACCTTCTACTATGGAGATGATGACTCAACTCTCCTTCTTATACACGTGCATGTGCACACACACACACACATACACACACCCTTCCTCTCTCTAGTTATCTAATGCAATTAAAGCACAGTTTTAAGTAAATATTTGGCATTTACAACATGAATAACTAATACATTTTTATGTTTAGCTGAGCCATATAGTGCATATGAATTAAATACATTTCCTTCTTTGTGCAACTTTTGGTTTTTATTAGAGTTAATAGTTGGCTTGTAAAAAAGGACTCATCTTTTGGAGATGCACACAAATATTTATGGATGAAATTATATGTTATCTGGGATTGGCTTCAAAATATTCTGGAAGGGCTTCTGGCTATGATAGACTTAATGTATTCCCAGTCTTCTCTGTCTCCAAGCTGTGACCTTCACAAGTGTTTCTTAGCTTCTCTTCAATTCCCTCAAGTGAGACAGGAAAGACTGAGGGGGCTGGACCCAGGAAAATTTCTTCCCTCTGGCGGTGTGGTGGGGAAGGGGATAAGGTCTGTTAAAGTCATGCAGATGCTTCAGGCCTATTATACAATGCTTGCTTTTCTACTCTTTCTCCCAGAGCCACTAGGGGATTTTTCTTATCCCTATCGTGAGCATCTGGTGAGGTTGCTATCGGTAAAACCAAACAAAGTGTGAGGGCCTCCCTAAGACTATAGGCCCTTAAAGTTTCTTCCTGAGCTTCTAACATTTCTTATAGGGCAAGTTATGGGAGTCTACTTTCAGCCCTCAGCAATTCATCAAAATGACCATGAAGTTTTCTTACTGGTTATGGTTCCAGCAGCTTCTAACTCCAGATAAGCAGGTCTCAGGTGTGATGCTGTAGGTGAGCTTGTCTTTCCAGATTTGGAGGTAGTGGCTGGCTTTGTGATCTCAGTTCTCAGATGGGTCCAAGAAAAGACACTGATTTTCAGTTTTCTCAATTTTTTCCTTGTCCTGTGAGTGGGAGCACCAACTTCCCAGCCCTTTACATGTTGGGACTGAAACTGGAAGTGGCGTGATTCCTTTTTCTGTCTTCCATTTCTCTCGTCGTCATGTTCCTAGTTTTTCCTCCAATTTTCCTCTGGTTGCCAATTTGCCAACAAAATATGGCAATGCATATTTGTTGTTGCAATGTCCTCACTTGTGAATTCTTTCATTTCTGTCATTTCCAGGTCAGTTACTGTTGATGAACTTTTGTTATGCATATGGGTAATCTTTTCCTGCTTCTTTGCATGTCTGGGGATTTTTTATTGCTTACATACATTATTGGATACTTGTAAATAGTTTTGGGTTTTGTTCTGGCATGCTGTGAAGTCTATTTGGATCAGTTGAATTGTTTAAGGCTTTATTTTTTCTTTTAACAGCTTGAGATATAATTTATATATTCTAGAGTTCACCCATTTAAAGTGAACAGTTTAACTTTAGTATTTTGAGAGTTGTGCAATCAAAACTATAATCTAATTTTCAAGAAATTTTATTACTCCTTCAAAATCTTGTATCTGCTTATAGTCACTCCCCTAAAACTTTATGTTCCTGCCTACCCCATCCCAGCCCTAGAGAATTTTTGTCTCTACAGATATGTTGAGACTTGGTTTTTAGCCTTGTCATGGTTAGGTCCAGAGTTAATTTATTCCCAGTATTAAGGCAATGATATGGTTTGGGTCCATGTGCACCACATCTCATGTTGAACTGTAATCTCCAATGTTGGAGGTGGGGCCTGGTGGGAGGTGATTGGATCATGAGAAAACCATTTCTCATGAATGGTTTTGCCCCGTCCCCTTTGGTACTGTCCTCACAATAGCGAGTGAGTCCTCGCAAGATCTGTTGTGCTTAAAAGTGTGTAGCACCCACCCCCACCAACCCCACTTGCTCCTGCTCCTGGCATGTGAGACATGCCTGTTCCCCTTCTCCTTCTGCCATGATTTGGTTTCCTGAGACCTCCCTCGAAGGGGAGCAGATGCCAGCATCTTGCTTCCTGTATAGCCTGTGGAACCATGAGCTAATTAAGCCTCTTTCCTTTGTAAATTACCCAGTCTCAGGTATTTCTTTATAGCAATGTGAGAAAGGACCAATACCAGCAATTTCCATCAGAGAGCTCTAGCTGATCTGTCACACACCAGAGGGAAGATGAAATATTTCTGGCCCTTTGTGAACTTTGGGAATTGCTTGGAACTACTGTTTCGTGGTTCTTTTCCTGCTCTGATAGTTTCCTCTCTGTTTGCACAGATCATCACTCAAAGGCTTATGGAGGCCCCTCTGTTGCTATTGAGTGTTCTTTCCCTCACTACCTCACCTTCCTGTTCAGTATTCTGTCTCATAAATTCTAGTTGTCTCAGTTTATTGTCTGTCTCCTCAACTCATCCAGACTTGGGGCCTCTGTTTGGGTTTCCCCTCCGTGATCTGCAGACTTAAAACTGCCTCTGGGCACTAATCAAAGGCACCTGTGGTTCTGCTTCATTTATTCATGGTCCTGTGCCATCTGTTGCCTGTCTGAGAATAGCTGTTCCCTATAATTTGGCCAGCTCTCTAGTTGTTTAAGTTGAAAGTGTAGATTCAACCTCTGTCACTCTATCATAGCCAGGAACCCTTCCAGGGTATTTTGAAGCCAATCCCAGATACCGTATAATTTCATCCATAAATGTTTGTACATTTACAAAAGATGAGTCCTTTTTATACAAGCCAGTTATTAACTCTAAGAAATACAAAAAGGTACACCAGGAAGGAAATTTAATTCAAATGCACTGTATGGCTCAGCCTTAAATAAAAATGTGTTAGTTATAATGTTGTAAATGCCAAATATTTACTTAAAATTGTGCTTGAATTGCATTAGATATCTGGAGAAAGAAGAAGAATGTGTATGTGTGTATATACATGTAAGAAGGAGAGTTGAGTCCTCATCTTCACAGTAGAAGATCAATATGTAAAATTAACAAAACATTGAGAAGTTGCAAATGTTCCTTTAGAAATATAAATGTTAAAATCTTAAGAAATAGCTAAACAATTGAAAGTACTTGTTTCTGGAAAAAGAAATGAAGGGTGTATTAGCCCATTTTAATGCTGCTGATAAAACATACCAGAGACTGGGTAATTTATACAGGAGAAAGGTTTCATGGACTTACAGTTCCACATGACTGGGGAGGCCTCACAATCATGGCAGAGGAAAGGTGGGACAAGTCACGTCTTACATGGATGGTGGCAGACAAAGAGAAAGAGCATGTGCAGGGAAACTCCTGTTTTTAAAACCATCAGATCTCATGAGACTTATTCACTATCACAAGAACAGCACACGGGAAAGACCCGCCACCAGGATTCAGTGACCTCCCACCGTGTCCCTCCCACAACACGTGAGAATTCAAGATAAGATTTGGGTGGGAACACAGTCAAATCACATCATTCCCCCAGCCCCACCCTAATCTCATGTCCTCACATTTCAAAATCAATCATGCCTTCCCAACAGTCCCCCAAAGTCTTAACTCATTTCAGCATTAACTCTAAAGTCCACAGTGTCCCAAGTCTCATCTGAGACAAAGCAAGTCCCTTCTGCCTATAAGCCTGTAAAATTAAAAGCAAGTTAGTTACTTTCTAGATACAATGAGGGTACAGGCATTGGGTAAATACAGCCATTCCAAATGGGAGAAATTAGTCAAAAAAGAGGGGCTACAGGCTCCATGCAAACCTGAAATCCAGCAGGGCAGTCAAATCTTAAAGCTCCAAAATGATGTCTTTTGATTCTGTGTCTCACATCCAGGTCATGGTGGTACAAGAGGTGAGTTCCCCTAGTCTTGGGCAACTCTACCCCTGTGCCTCTGAAGGGCACAGCCCTCCTCCTGGCTGCTTTCATGGGCTGGCATTGAGTGTCTGCAGCTTTTCCAGGTGCATGGTGCAAGCTGTCAGTGGATCTACCATTCTGGGGTCTGGAGTACAGTGGCCCTCTTCTCACAGCTCCACTAGGTGATGCCCCAGTAGGGACTGTGTGGGTGCTCCAATCCCACATTTTCCTTTCACATTGCCCTGGCAGAGGTTCTCCATGAGGGCCCCACCCCTGCGGCACCCTTCTGCCTGGCCATCCAGGCGTTTCTATACAACTTCTGAAATCTAGGCAGAGGTTCCCAAACTCCAATTTTTGACTTCCATGCACTCACAGGCTCAACACCACGTGGAAGCTGCCAAGGGTTGGGGCTTCCACCCTCTGAAGCCACAACCCAAGCTCTATATTGGCCCCTTTCAGCCATGGCTGGAGCAGCTGGGATGCAGGGCACCAAGTCCCTAGGCTGCACACAGCATAGGGACTGTGGGCCAGGCCCACAAAACCACTTTTTCTTCCTAGGCCTCTGGGCCTGTGATAGGAGGGGCTGTTGTGAAGACTTCTGACCTGCCCTGGAGACATTTTCCCCATTGTCTTGGGGATTAACATTGGGCTCCTCATAACTTATGCAAATTTCTGCAGCTGGCTTAAATTTCTCCTCAGAAAATAGATTTTCTTTTCTATTGCATAGTCAGGCTGCAAATTTTCCAAACTTTTATGCGCTGTTTCCCCTTTACAACTGAATGCCTTTAACAGCACCCAAGTAACAGCACCAACCTCTTGAATGCTTTGCTGCTAGAAATTTCTTCCACTGGATACCCTAAATCATCTCTTCAAGTTCAAAGTTCCACAAATCTCTAGAGTAGGAGCAAAATGCCACTAGTCTGTTTGCTAAAACATAACAAGAGTCACCTTTGCTCCTGTTCCCAACAGGTTCCTCATCTCCATCTGAGACCACCTCAGCCTGGATTTCATTGTCCATATCATTATCAGGATTTTGGTCAAAGCCATTCAACAAGTCTCTATGGAGTTCCAAACTTCCCCACATTTTCCTGTCTTCTTCTGAGCCCTCCAGACTGTTCCAACATCTGTCTGACACCCAGTTCCAAAGTTGCTTCCACATTTTTGGGTATCTTCTCAGCAGCACCCTACTCCCAGTACTAATTTACCATATTAGTTCATTTTCACACTGCTAATAAAGACATACCTGAGACTGGGCAATTTATACAGGAAAAGTGTTTAATAGACTTACAGTTCCACATGGCTGGGGAGGCTTCAGAATCATGGCAGAAGGCAAGAAGGAGCAAGTCACGTATTACATGGATGACAGCAGGTAAAATGAGTTTGTGCAGGAAAACTCCCGTTTTTAAAACCATTAGAGCCGGACACGGTGGCTCAAGCCTGTAATCCCAGCACTTTGGGAGGCCGAGACGGGCGGATCACGAGGTCAGGAGATCGAGACCATCCTGGCTAACACGGTGAAACCGCGTCTCTACTAAAAAATACAAAAAACTAGCCGGGCGAGGTGGCGGGCGCCTGTAGTCCCAGCTACTCGGGAGGCTGAGGCAGGAGAATGGTGTAAACCCGGGAGGCGGAGCTTGCTGTGAGCTGAGATCTGGCCACTGCACTCCAGCCTGGGCGATAGAGCGAGACTCCGTCTCAAAAATAAATAAATAAATAAATAAATAAAATAAAATAAAACCATTAGATTTCATAAGACTTATTCACTAACACAAGAACAGCACAGGAAAAACCTGCCTCCGTGATTTGACCACCTCTCACTGGGTCTCTCCCATGACATGTGGGAATTATTACAATAAAAGGTGAGATTTGGGTCAGGACAGAGACAAACCATATCACTACTCATTAAGTGGGAGTGGATCATCATGAAAGTCTTTATCCTCATCGTCTCGTGTTGAGTCAACTGAGGAGGAGGAGGAAGAGGAGTTGGTCTTGCTGTCTCAGGGATGGCAGAGGTGGANAAATAAAATAAAATAAAACCATTAGATTTCATAAGACTTATTCACTATCACAAGAACAGCACAGGAAAAGACCAGCCGCCATGATTCAATTACCTCCCGCAACATGTGGGAATTCAAGATTAGATTTGGGGGTGACACAGCAAAACCATATAAAGGGAAGGAAGAGTGAGCAGGGCCTGTTTTCTTATGCCATAACATTCATTCAGTTATTTACCTTTATGCTTTGGATATGCATTACTTTTATTAAAAACCTCAGCATCCTTGGTATTTAGAATCAGAGTTCTGGGTTCATTCTGGATTCTGTCACGTCTTGAGGGTTTGACCTCTCACTGCTTCATTTTTCTTGTTCGTAAAATGGAGACCATATCATTGGCCAAGTAAGCTGATCGTAAAGATCAGAAAGACTAAATGTCCAATGCTGAGCACATCAGCTGGAAAATGGGTAAATGCTTTAAATCACTATGAAGAAAATTGTGGCAGAATGGGAGATGCACATGTGGGCATTGTCAGGGAACAGCCCCTATGTTAGGCTCTACTTTGCCCCTCGGACTACCTGTGAGACCCTGGACGAGTTCTTCAACCTCTTTACTACTCATTGTATTCACCTGTCAAAGGAGGATATGAAACAGTCCTCATCTTACAATTATTGCAAGGAGTAAAATAGAAAGCAGACTCCCGTAGCCGGGTACGAAGTACAGGTTAAGTGCCTAATCAGTGATGGTTAGTTGTGTTGCATTATTGATGAAATTATATTCACATTATAACAATATATCATAATATAAAAATTGTAGGTTAGTTTTATTGTTGCTATTCAGTTTCAAAATTATGTTAATGAGTATTTGATGACCTGAGAAATCAAATTTAAAAATTATTTAGCAAATAATGGTAATAAAAAAAAGAAGCAGTATTAAATAATAGTACCCAGTCTTCAATCACTGTCTGTTCAGGGAAGGAGGGAGGAAGGAAGAAGAGCTCTTGTTTTAGTTAAGTGAGTACATATAAATAAAAATAACTTGAGGAAAGCAGAGCGAATGTTAGCACTGCTTGTCCCTGGAGGGTCGTCCACAGGTGATTTTCATTTATTTTTCCTTTGTGCCTTCTGGTAGCTTCCAAATTTGTGTAAATGAATCTCTCTTGCCTTTGTCATCAGATAAGAGCACAAAAAATTATATCTGAAATCACAGGTTTGGAATAGAGAAAATAATTTTTCATATTTTACCTTGTAATCATATTTCTGGCTTAGGAGTATCTAAAACCCATTTCACATAACAATAATCAACCACAAAACGATTCTTCTTAGCAATTATTGTACTTTTCTGTGATCAGGTAAATTTTCTGCAGACACTCTGCATCAGAAAAACACTGAGTTCCACTGCATGTAGATAGTAGTGATTTAAATAAAATATGTGTTTAATTTCTTCACATGTGATGCACAACGTAGAAGTAGGCAATGTGGGCTGGAGAAGAGCTCCACAATGTCATTAAAGCCGTCTTTCTGCTTTTTCATTCTAGGCGCATGGCTTCCACCCTCAAGGTTGTCTCATGGTTTCAAGGTGGCTGCTGCAGCTCCCATCATTTCTTCCTCATTCCAGGTGAAGAGAAGTTTTCAGAGATCTTGGGATGTCACTTTTCTGGCTGGAAATCTCTGTGGCTGGTGGCACCTTTGCCCAAGTTTTGCTGGTGCCTGCTGGGTTCATTCTTCCCATTTGTCCTGGCAGGCTGTGCTCGGCTCACGCTACCACCCTAGATTCCAGGCCTGACAAAGGCAGCCAGGCATGGAGTGGCAAGGGGTGCGTAAGTGAGCCAGTGAGGGGTCCAGCCACTGTGCACAGTCAGGCACACCAGCTGCTGCAGTGGGGTAGGCAGCTCCAGGTGCTGGCATGGGCACCAACTCTCTGCAAGGCTGTGGCTAGCCCAGGTGCACCACAGGCAGCTTCCATGACTGCCACTGGGGAATGCGGTGGCACACGGAAGCTTGGAGAATCCAGGAACTACTGGTCCCCAAAAAGGAAGTCACAGCCTTGGCTCAGGGGGCTCCCAGGTCTGGGCTCACTGAAGGGCTGCAGCTCTTCTCTCCTCTTCACCCACAACATGGCGAGCAAGGGGTGTGTTTCAGCCCTGTTTGTGTTATAGCTCTTTCAGCCTGCCTTCCACAGGTCCCAAGTTCTTATCCTGCGTCCAAGAAGAGTGAAGTACGCAGACAAGTGGAGGGTAAGCAAGGTGAAGAGGAGCTTTACTGAGTGACACAGTAGCTCAGAGGAGGCCCAGGAGTGGGTAGCTCCTCTCTGCAGCTGGTCATCCTGATGTCTGCTCAGTTTTGGCTGAGCCTGGGGCTTGTATGGGCTTCAGAGGGGAGGAAGTGTATGCCAATTGGTCCATGGGTGGCCATGAGTGGCCTGGAAAAGGCACCACAAGTTCCCACTCTGGTCTGTGGGACTGGCAGCTGGGCCTCCAGCCTTCAGATCCTCCCTCCCTCAAGGAGGGCCTGAAGGTGGTGCCTCACTGAGGATCTGCCCCCTTGCACCCAGGAGCCTCTCTGTCTTCTGCTGCCATTCATGGCACCCAGGCTGTAGGTGCCAAGAGGCACCTGCAGGCCAGCCAGAAGCTGCCCTCGGCACCCCTTTGGTTTCCCTCCTATGCTTATTGGTGTCCAGAGTCCAGATGGGGCTGAGGCAGTGGGGGGCTGGTGTGTCAACACTGCCGAAAGTGTGTGCACACCTGGCCAAGCTGTGACTTGGGCCTGACTTTGCTCTGAGATCGGAGCAGGCACCGACAGCAGGGAGAAGCCAGGCAGTAGGAGCAGGCACTTCTGAGCCTGCAAGGGCATGGGGGCCTTCCTGGACCCCCGAGAGTGCAGAGATTCCTGAGTCTGCAGCTGTGATTTGGGAGGCTGTAGCTGTGCCCACAGGGGCGGGGCTCCTGCCTGCTCCATGGAGTAGCAGGCCTGGTTCCACAGTCACAACTTGGGCAGCTGTGGCTGCACCAGGGAAGCTCCTGCCCCACCAATCTGGAAGGTGCAGGGCTCCCACTTGTCCCTGGCTCCCACTGGCTCCCACCAGCTCCATGGAGTGTGCCTCCTTGCTGCAGCCAGCATAATGGCAGCAGCCACTCTAGTCAGGCTGCTGCTGCCATCAGATGGAGAAAGCAAAAGAGCAAACTATAAAAGATATGTCAGTTCCCGTTAAAGAGCTTTTCCAGAAGCTCCACTTCGTGACATCTGCTTGCAAATCATTTCCCAATTCTCTTTTCCTCATCCCTGCAGCACCTTACCTCCTGTTGGACTAGGAAACAGATTTTTATTGGTAATGTATTTTTGCCAATTACAGAACTGAGTCCCATGGCCACCCCAGCTTGCAAGGGATGATAAGAAAGGTCATTTTAAATTGAGACTCTCTAGTATGATGGACAGGGAGAAAGGGTTTGGATAGGCAGCTCATCTCTGCCAAATTCCCATGAGGCCAGTAGGGAACCAGAGATGGTCCAGCCTCTTCTCTTACAGGGAGAGGAAGCTCCCATCTTCTGCACAGATTCACACTTCCTCCTGATAACTCTCTGTTTTAAGTAACAAATAATAATATCAGAAGCAAACGCTACCTGTTACTGTTCTCATTTTTATATCTGAGGAAACTGGGCTCAGATGAGTAATTCCCTCAGAGTTACCAGCTCAGCAAATTCCAGAGTCAGGCTTCTAACTCATCTGTCTGACTACTTGGAAGCCATGTTCTTTCCAACACACCACCCTGACTTCCCTGGCCTGAAAATGGAATCATTATTTATTTATTCTTTCAACCATTTCTGTGTGTCATTTGTTTATGGACATTAGTAGATATTCAGTAAATGTTTGTTCTATGGATGAATGAATGAATGAGTGAATGAGTGAATGAGTGAGTGTCTCCTGGAGAGGAGCTCACTATCTACATGGGGACACAGATCCCATACAGGGCCATCTATAGGTGTTGTGAAGCATTGTGGACGGAAGCCCCCTTTCTGGGAGTGCCTCAGGAAAACTACACGAAGAATAGAACATTGCACCTGAGCCTGGAGGGCCGAGCAGGCTGTGTCAGCGAAGGGTGTTGCAAGCAGAAGGAACAGCATGTGCTCAGGCTTGAGCTGCAATGCCGGTGCTGTAGGGATTTGATTGTGGCTGGAGAGATGGGAGTGAGGAGGCTCTGAAGCTAAGGGAGCCAGGGTGGGCAGGGCTGGTCCTGGGGGCTGCAGGGCTGGACCTGTATGTCCTTGGCAGGAACCAGTTGAGAAACCGAGATTTAATCTGTGGGTCTAAATCCTGAACATCCAACGGTGGTCACTGCATGTTTTTGCCATAGTAATGGTAACTCCTCACCCACTCTCTTCTCTCTTTAGTTCTCTGTGGTTCTATTTTTGGAGTTTACAAAGTGAACATCCAATGTGATATGCGGAGAACTCTGGTGATTGGTCCTGAAGCTGTTTCATTGTTTTGAATCATGGGAGTTTACTCTTTCCTCTTGGGGACCTGGGAGGATTGACTAGCCAAGGGGTTCCCACGGAGTCACTCTCGGCTCTCTGACTCCTGCACTGACTGCGTGGCACTTGTTTTGAAGGCTAACTAATATGGGAGGTACCCAAACTTTCCACAGAATTGCACCTGTTGTGTGTGTGCATATGTGTGGAGGGGGGTAGCATGAGATGGATAATCAAATTATTTCCAGAGAAAATAAACTTGAATCTCAGAGGGCTCTGTGAAAACAGGGACGGATCAATTCCTTCTGCTGCTGATCCACTATTCGACAACTTGCAAATAGAGGTTGTGAAAACAGAATTTTCTCTTTTTCTATAACAACTTCATTTCCGTATCTAGCCAACATTCCTTTTGCAAAAAGCCTTAAGTTGTGGCCAGGTAAGCCCTGTCAAATTCAGTGATTTCCTAGTTAATTTTAGTTTAAACTCGGGTGACTGCAGGGTGTCTCCCTCCCTCTTCTCCCATAGATTTCAGTTTTCCTGTGGCAAGTGGGTGTCTGGTGCCCAGTTCCACCCTGTGAGCACCTGAAGGTGCACAATGCCGGTCTGATGTTCTGTGGTTGATCTCCTCTCCACTGGTCACCAGGGCACCCACACTGTCACCTGTGCTTGGGTCTCCTCGTGATGGCTCTGGAGCCCTCAGGCTTAGCTGAGGCCTGAGGCCTGCACCCCTTTCTGGGTACAGGAAATGTGTTATGCAGGGGTGGTGGATGCTGTGACAGTGTCCTGCCCAGATGCCCCTTGCAGCCCTGGTGCCAACCCCACAGGGGCTGGAACTGCAGTTAGGAAGCAGGTACCATTTCCTTCTCCAGTTCCCCTGACATCTTAGCTACCTGGGGTTTCTATAATATTCCCTATTATCCACCACCCCCATGGTTCTGCCCGGAGGGGTTTGGTGTGGAACTCCTTCTGGAACACGCTCCCATCAGCCTCTTTCCCAATTCTCCTCTCTTCCTCGTCCCCGTAGCACGTTACCTCCTGTTGGGCTGGGAAACTGGTTTTTATTTGTAACATATTTTTGCCAATTTTGTTATTTGTGGTATACTCTGTATACTAAGAACCCCTCGCCACCAACTCCTAGGTGTGTGAAACACTTTGAACCCTGTAAGCTAGCCTCTTGCTGTTGAATGCTTTGGGCTTCAAAATTGTGTCTTCTGTGGATTTCAAGAGCTTGTTTTGGAAGTCAATGGCTGAGAATTTAACCCTGGTCTTCACTGTGCCATTCAGAAGGGAAGAGTGTATTTATGGAGTGCTCCTGCCAGCTTGGGGTGGATGGTGATGGCACAGTATGGGTAGGGATGGGAGAGACTTTGGTGAGACCAGGATGTATCCTGTTCCAGGTCAGGGAACCAAGAGAGCTTCTGGCAGTACCTGGTAGGGATTCCAGAGATTGGGGTGAGTGAGTGGATGTCTGAAAAAAGAGATCTTACCTGCAGGTTTGTCCCAAGCATAGCTGAGTTACCTTGGACTGAGCACTGCAATCCTTGGAGCCTCTGTTTGCATACTAATAAGTCAGAAAAATACGGAATTCTGCTCTGCCCACCTCACTTAACAGTGTGGGTGGAGGAGAGAAGTGCGGGTGGAGGAGAGAAGTGCGGGAGGACTTGTTTACATTGCAGGGCAGAGAAAATCATTGGTTACTGATGCTGCTGAGCCTGGCAGTGGGCCCCGGAAAACCAAGGAAGGGCCTGGGAGAGCTGCTGTTGTTCCCGGCTGTGGGCACACTGTCCCGACACCATGCCATGGCCCTTGTGACGAGGATGGCTTGGAGGAGCCAGTCCTGACGACTGACCCTGTTGCCGGGGACTGTGAGTAGCACTTAATGTGTAATAACTGTGAATGCCTCACAACAGCTCTGCAAGGTCAGGGCTACTATTATCCCATTTTATAGATGGGGAAACTGAGGCATGATCATCAAATACTGGGCACAGAGTCTCCAGTGTGTAGGTCTACTCCATAGAGTAGGGCAGTCTACTCCAGAAACCTGCATCCTTTTCAGATGACAAGGGTGAGTTGTGGCCCCAGAGGTCCCCATCAAAGCTGTGGACATTGGCAAATGAGGATTCTTTTTTGAGACAGGGTCTCACTCTGTTGCCCAGGCTGGAGTGCAGTGGCACCATCTCCGCTCACTGCAGCCTCAAACTCCCAGGCTCAAGTGGTCCTCCCACCTCTGCTTCCTGAGTAGCTGGGACCACAGGCGTGCGCCAGTATGCCTGGGTAATTTCTTAAAAATTATTTCTAGAGGTGAGGTTTCACCATGTTTCCCAGGCTGGTCTCAAACTCTTGGGCTCAAGTGATCCTCCCACCTCAACCTCCCAAAGTGCTGGGGTTACCGGTGTGAGTCACCACACCCCACCTGCAAACAGGAAATCAGGGTGCCAGCATTGTCAGGTACTGGTGAGGGCTCTCTTCCATGTTGCAGACGACCGCCTTCTCATTTTTTCTTCATATGGCAGGAAGGGCTAGCTGGCTCTCTGGCTTCTTCTTATAAGGCTGTATCCTTCATGAGGGCCAAACCTCATGATCTAACCACCTTCCAAAATTGCCACCTGCTGACACCATCGCATTGAAATTCGGGTTTCAACATATAAATTGAATTTGCAGAGGGGGGCACACACATTCAGTCCGTTGCTCTGGACATAAACTCAGTGAGGGCAGAGACCGTGTCCTGTTCTCCACTATGTCCTATTACCTAGCAGAGACCCTACCATATAATTGCTTAATACATATTGGTTGAATGAATGGGTGAATTCCTAATCATCTGTTTTTACAAAAAAGGAAAACAAGGCTCAGAGAGGTGAATTGACCTGCCCAGAGTCGCCAGGCTGGCGACAGGCACTGTGAGGCCTGGGACCCTGAGTTTATAGTGGCAAACACACACACACACACACACACACACACACACACACACACACATCAAAAACCTTGCTTCAAGCCATGGTGGAGAGGTGGAGAGGCTGAGACACAAGGATGTGAAGTCCTTCCTGCGTATTCCAAACACGTACAGAAGGAAAGGAAGCCACATGCTTTCAAAGAAGCTTGTTTTCAACCTTTCCGAATCATCTTATTCCAGCACTCGCTCTCTTGAAGTCTCTGCTTAAACATCATCTTTCACTGAGACCTGCCTGACCTACTCTTTGAAATAACAACTTCCTCCGAGCTTCCCTCCCGCTCAGTTCGTCACCACTGGACACACTCCCTATTGATCTGATGGGTTTTTTTTTGTCTGTAGCCCGACACTGGGCTGTCAGCTCCATGGGAACAGAGACTTTGTGGGGCTTGTTCTCAGCTGTATCCCCAGTGCCTAGAACAGTGCCTGGCACCTCCTAGGCAGTCAATAAGTAGTTGTGGAATGAATGCAAATGAGTGAATCCATGAAATTGCTTCTTTTTTGGCATACCCTGATTCCTCCCTTAAAAATGTGTATTCTTACAGAGCAATGTTATCACTATAGTCAGACTAACACTCTGCTGTCTGAAAAGGTCAGAGGCAGCTGGAAAAGCTGAAATTAAAATTTAAAAATTCATTAGCATGGATGAGTGTGCAATGATGGGGAATGTTTAGACCTTGGTTGGGGGAGGGAGCCTAAAATCTAAAGGGCTTCTCTGAAAAGAAACCCTGCCTCCCCACAAGCTAGACAGCAGTAGATGGTGTCCACGTTTTAGGATTTTGGCAATCTGATAGGTGAGACATTGTATATTCAGGCAATTAAAAAACCGTATTGAGGTATAATTAATATATAATAAATTGCACATAGTTAAGATATACACTTTGGTGTGCTTTGAAATGTGGTATAGCTGTGAAACCATCACGACAATCAAGACAATGAACATCTCCATCCTCCACAAAAATTTCTTGTGGCCCTTGGTAATTCCTCCCTCTAGGGCACCCCCTTGCCCACGCCCAGGCAACAGCTTACCTGCTCTATCACTGTAGATTCGTTTGCATTTTAAAGCATTTTATATAAATGGAACCAAACAGCATATACTCTGACTTCTTTCACTGAACATAATTATTTTGAGTTTCATCCATGTGTTGCATGCATCAATGTTCATTATTTTAATTGCAGAGCAATATGGATGTGCCCTAAATTGTTTATACGTTCACCTGTTGATGGAAATCTGGGTCGGTCTAGGTTGTAGTCATTACAAATAAAGCTGCTGCTGTGAACGTTTGTGTATGTCTTTGTGTGAGCATATGCTTTCATTGCTCTTGGACATATATCTGTGTGGAATGGCTAGAACATATGACGGGTGTATATTAAGCATCGTAAGAATCTGTCAAACAGCTTTCCATAGTGCTTGCACCATTTTATAGTCCACTAGCCATGTAGGAGAGTTCTGGTTCCTCCACATTCTCACAAACCTTGAGGCTGGTCAGTCTTTTAAATTTTACTTATGCTAATAGTCAAGCAGTGATTTCTCATTGCAGTTTTAATTTGGATTTCATGTGTTTGTCTGCCAATGATTTGTCTTCTTCAGTGGAGTGTCTGGTTCAATCTTTTGGGTTATTATTTTTGAGTTTTGAGAGTTCACGATGTATTCTAGATACAAAGTCTTTGTCAAATCTATGGATTGGGAATATCTTCTCCAATTCTGTGGTTTGTCTTTTCATTCTTTCAATGGTATCTTTTGAAGAGCAGAAGTTATTAATTTTGATAAAGTCCCATTTGTCAACTTTTTCTTTTATGGATTTTGCTTTGGCGTTCATCTAAGACATATTATTTGCTCAACCCAAGGTCACATTTTAAAGTGTGGTTTTTTTTGTAGTACATGGTGCAAGCTATGGATCAAAGTTCATTTCTCTTTTCTTGTGCATGCAATTGTACAACATCATTTTTTGAAAAGACTATTTTTTCCACTGAATTGAATTCCACCTTTGTTGAAAATCAGCCATATACATATGAGTGAGTGTATTTCTATATCTGTCTTCTGTTTAGTTGATCTATTTGTTTATTTTGACACCAATAGCACCATTTCCTGATTACCGTAGCTTTATGATAAATCTTAAATCAGGTTGTGTTAGATATATATATATATATTTTTTTTTTTTTTTCCTTTGCAAACTATGTTGTTTTGGCTATTATAGGTCCATTGCATTTCTATGCAAATTTTAGAATTACGTGTCAATTCTGACCAAAATATCCTGCTGTGATTTTGATTCAGATTGTGTCGAATCTATAGATCAGTTTAGGGAGAATTTACATCTTAACAAATATTGTGTCTTCCAATCCACAAATACAGTATATCTCTTCATTTACTTAAGTGTTTAAAAAAATTTTCCTTCAGCAATGTTTTATAGGTTTCAGTGTGCTTTTGTCAGATTCATCCATAAGTATTAAGTATTGGAATACTATTATTAATCATACTGCCTTTTAAAATTCCAGTTTCTGTTTTTTATTGCTAAAGTATAGAAATCAATTGATTTTTGTTGGTTTAGTTGAATCGTTCAATCTTTCTAAGCTCACTGATTAGCTTTAGTGGCTTTTTTTGTGGATTCTATCAGGTTTCCTTTTTAGACAACCATGGTGTTGTTGAATAAAGAGAGTTTTAAATTTTCCTTTCCAATCTGGATGCTTTTTATTTCTTTTTCTTGACTTATTTACTGGCTAGAACTTCCAGGACAATGTTTAATGAGTTGGTGAGAGCAGATATAACCCACTAGTTTCTGATTTGCTTGTTCACCATTGAGTGTGATATTAGCTGTGGGTTTTTCGTGGATAACCTTTACTGGATGGAAGAGTTTCCCTTCATTCCTACTCTGACAATGATTTTAATCAGAAATGGACATTGGTTTTTGTCAAATGCTTTTTCCCCATTGAGATGGCCATATATTTTACTTTTTTTAAAAATCATTTTATAGAGTAAATTACAGTGATTGATTTTTTAAAAAAACATTAAATCAACTTTGCCTTCTTGGGATAAACTCAGCTTGGTCATGATATACTACTCTTTTTTGCGATCTATTGTTAGTTCTTATTTGCTAAAATTTTGTTAAGAACTTTTGCATCTAAATTCATGAGGAATAGTGATCTTTGGTTTTCTCTTCTTGTAATGTCTTTGTCTGGTTTTGGAATCAGGCTATTGCTGGCCTCATAAAATGAGTTGGAAAGTGTATTCTCACTTCACTTTTATGGAAGAGTGTGAGAAGAATTGGTATTATTTCTTCCTTAAATATTTGTTCAAATTCCCCCCTTGAACTTTGGTGCCTGGCATTTTCTTTATTGGAAGATTTTAAACTAAAAGTTAAATTTGTTTGAGTATGCAGTATCTGTTTCTTCGTGAATAACAGTTGGTAATGTATGTACTTCAAGGAATTTATTCATTTCATCTAAGTGGTCGAATTTATTGGCATAAAACTGTTCATAATATTTTATTATTTTTTTAATTTCTGTGGAATCTATAGTAATACCAGTTTTTTCATTCCTGATATTGATAATCTATGTCCTCCCTCCCTCCCTCCCTGCTTTCCTTCCTTCTTTTCTTTCCTTTTTTTTTTCTATATCTTTCCAGATCAGTTTGGCTACAGGTTTATCAATTTTACTGATCTTTTCCAAGAATCAGCTTATAGCTTCATTGATTTTTCTCTATTGTTTTTCTGTTTTGTATTTCACTGATACCTGCTCTTACCTTTGTTATTCCCTTTATTTGGCTTACTTTAGGTTTAAGATGCTCTCCTTTTTTTTTATTTTCTTGAAAGGGGATCTAAAGTCATAGACTTGAGACTTCTTTTCTAAATATAGGATTTAGTGCCATAAATTTCTCTCTAGTAAATGTGTTATTGACACTCACATATTTCCATAATGTCAGTTTTGGACTGAGTTCAATTGATTTATTTTCTTCTTTATTTTGCGCCACGTTTCCTGCTTCTTTACTTGCCCGGTATTCCTTGATTGAATGCCAATCATTTTAACTTATTGGGTGCTGAGTATTTTGTATTCTTGTAACTAACGGCTTTGTTCTGGTATGCAGTTAAGAATTTGGAAATACTTTGATCCTTTTGAGTTTAGCTTTTATAATTTATCAAGATTTTTAGTCTATGGCTAATGATTCCTCACTATTGAGACAAGATCGTTCTGAGTTCTCTACCAAATGACCCCTGACTTCCAAAGTCTTCAAGTCTGGCTAGTGGGAAACAGCGCTATTTCCCAGCTGTTGTGAGCACTGAATATTGCTCCCTGGAATCCTTTTGGTTGATTCTCTCCCTGGCCTCAAGTAATTTTCTCAACGCATGTGCTGATGTCACTCTACTGAATAGTTGAGGATAGCCCCCTGCAGATTCCAGTGTTCTGGCTCTCCATAGCTCTCCTCTCTCCAAAACTCTGCCCTGCAATCTCTTGAGCTCCCCTGGGCTCTGCCTGGGTTCCCTTGCCTGCAGCGGTGTCTGGAAGGTCTCCCAAGGCAGAAATCGGGGCAACTCTAGGATCACCTCATCTCTCTCCTGCCTTTCAGGGTCACTGTCCTTTGTTGTCTAATGTCCAACATCTTGAAAACTATTGTTTTGCACCTTTTGTCCATTTGAAAATATTTTCCAAGTGGTAAGATAAATCTGATCCTTATTACTGTGTGTTTGTTGACAATCTTAGACTAGTTTTAATTTACCTTTCTCAGATGACAAGGTTATCTTCTTCTCATACAATTAAGATACTTTTCTTTTCTGTGAATTGCGTGTTCACTTGTTAGCTTATTTTCTCCAGGGTTTTCTTTCTCCTGAGGCTTTGGGAAACGCTACAGAGATTTATATGTTAGGGATAATAACTCTTTTTTTAATGTATTGTGATTTAAATTAAAAATATTTCTCCAGTGTAATGTTTGTCATTTTAATTTTATGGGTTTTGTCATGCAAATGTTTTAAATTTTATGTAAAATATTTTCCCTTATTGCTTCTAAATTATTAAATATATTTCTTACAAAACAAAAGATATAAATAATGTCTTCCACTTAATGTGGAAACGGAGTAATAGGTGGAAACCAAGTAATACAAATAAGCTCTTTAAACATCTCCTGGGTGAGGGGCATTAGGTTCTAATATAATAGGTAGATTGTCAATACCCACAGTTTTTAGAGAATAGTATCTTAGAAATAAATATATTTGCATTGTATATTTGCATGGGTCTATGTTTAAAATTGGTGCTAAAGCTGGATATGGTGAACCTTGCTTGTTGTATTCAATTGTTCTTTCTTTTAAAGTGCTGGTTGTAGTGAAAGGGTCCATGGGAAAAAATTCCGAGCACAGGAACCCAAGCAAACAGGCCTGTAGGTAGAGATGGGCAGAGGCTAAAGAGGGAAGCATGGCAAGTGAAAGGAGGCACTGTTACTTACTGGCATCTGCTATGTGCCAGGCACTGTGTAAGCGACAGGTGTAGAAGAGAAAGGCTGCAGTGGGTATGAGCATCTTTGGGGCTACTTTGTTTTTGGAATATCCAGCCTATATTTGGAAAATATCCCTCCTTATGATTTCGCTCTGGACTGAATGACTGTGTCCTCCTCCCCCAGAATGTATATGTTAAAGCCCTAGCTCCTAATGTGATGGTATTTTGAGGTGGGGCTTTGGGAGGTGATTAGGTTTAGATGAGGTCATGAGGGTGGGGCCCCCATGGTGGGATTAGTGCCCTTAAAGAAAGAGGAAGAGCAGGAGATTCTCTCTCCCTCTCTTTCTCTCTCTCTCTCTCTCTCTCTCTCTCTCTCTCTCTCTCTCTCTGCACACACAAGGACCATGCTGCACCCTGATCTTGGCCTTGCAGTCTCCAGAACTGTGTGAAATAACTATCTGTTGTTTCAGCCACCCAGTCTATAATAATTTGTTACAGCAGTCCGAGTTGACTGAGACCATACGTGCCTCCCTAAAGCAGAAGCCTATAACTCACTCTCTCAGTTTCCCTCGAGATTCAGGACAGATAGGTGAGTTGGGCCTCATGAATCAGATGCACTCACGTAAAACCTTGATTTGGAAGAGAAAAATAATTGGATGAGGCAAGCACATTGACAAATCCACTTTCTTGTGTGGATTACAGCAGAGGTTATTTTCAGAGAGGGCAGCAGGGCTGAGGTTCCGGGGTCCAGCCTGCCAGTCGGCACTGGGAGCTGAGATGTCTGTGCTCACTGGAAATGGCAATGGGCGGTCCTCACTGCAGGTGACCAGCCAGGGGATTTCAACATTCATCCTGGATATGGTATTCTTTGAGGAGTCTGGGCGGGGGGTCCTTAATGTCTTTAAACTGGTATTGAGGGAACCTCTGCCTATTGCCTGTCACTTAAGGCTCATCAGCAAGCTGACATATTTGAAACTTGCAGCTTCTTCACAGCAGACAAAAAGAAAAGGGAGATAAATTTTTTAAAATTCTCGTTTTCCCTAGAAAACAGAGATGAGAGAAAACCCTTGTGTTATGGCCATTAACCATTTCCTTTGTTCATTCAAATAGGAATCTAGCTTTTTTGCTTTTTTTCTTTTTTCTTTTTTTGTACCAGATGCTATGCTAAGTGCCAGACCACTGTGAACTGCAGAGGAAAAACCAGGATGTCAGAACTCTTCCACCGGCGGGGATATTAGAGGCCACAAAGCCTCCATCACTCAACGCAATTGCATATAAAAAATAATTTTCTGCGGACCACATGGAGGTGAGATGTTTGAGGTTTCTGAACAGGAAGTCCAAACATGTTAATTTGATACATTAGCAGGGGCTTATTATTTTCCCCTAACAAGGTCACAGGAAATTTGTTAGCCCTGCATCAGAATCCTCTGGAAGAAAACTCCTCAGAGGTCACATTAACCCTTTAGTTCCCACTGCTGTGAGGAAGTTTCTGTTGGGCAGGGCTTTAGCTTTTGATGGTCATGGAAACATCCCAGTCTTTCACCTTTATATGATGCCTCCGTTTTCATCTGTCCATCCATCCATCTATCCATCCACTCACTCACTCAACCAATAGTTGCTGGAGCATCTGCCGTGGGCTCTGCTGCAGAATCGGGGATGTGGCAGTGAACAGGACCCACAAATTCCCACCCTTCAATGAGTTAACATTCTCATGTCATTCTCTCACAGCTTCATGCAGCAACTGTCTACAATCAGTGTCTACAATCAGTGTCATTTTCTTTTCTTTTTTTTTTTTTTTGAGGCGGAGTCTCGCTCTGTCGCCCAGGCTGGAGTGCAGTGGCCGGATCTCGGCTCACTGCAAGCTCCGCCTCCCGGGTTCACGCCATTCTCCTGCCTCAGCCTCCCAAGTAGCTGGGACTACAGGCGCCCGCCACCTCGCCTGGCTAGTTTTTTGTATTTTAGTAGAGACGGGGTTTCACCATGTTAGCCAGGATGGTCTCGATCTCCTGACCTCGTGATCCACCCGTCTCGGCCTCCCAAAGTGCTGGGATTACAGGTTGAGCCACCGCGCCCGGCCTCAGTGTCATTTTTCATACAAAAAAGTGAGGTGCCGATCACACAGCCTGTAAGCCCTTTCCCAGTCTTTTCTCCATAGAGCAGCCAGGCTAATCTTTTTAAAAAATGTAAGTCACTCCCTGCTTAAAATCTTCTAGTGCCACCTCATTGCTCTTAAGAATAAAATCCAAATTCCTTACCAGAGCCTATGAGACCGTGAAGGATATGCCTCCTGGCTCCCTCTGTGACCTCATCTCCCCCTTGCTCCTCGCAGTTCTGCCACGTTTGTCTTCTCTTTGCTCTCCCAGGACTCTGCGCGGGATCCTGCCTCAGGACCTTTGCACCATCTATTTCCAAACACTCCACTCTCTGTGTATTTTTTTGGCTGATTTCTACCATTCAGGTTTCAGCTCAAGTATCACCTCCTCCAATAGGCCTTTTGGGACTTGTCCCCTTACTTGAATTAGCACACACCCACTTCTCTTTCCCCCATGCCCTGTTTTATTTCTCACATGGCTGTGGCAGTCAGCTTTCTTAGCAGCAATATGGACTCCAGCAAACGAACTCTGGCAGATACAGGGGTGGTGCAGGGGAACAAGCTCTTGTTCGCAGCTAGATGCACTGGCTTGCTCTTCTGCCCCTTACTGGCTGCAGAGCATGAGACAAGCATCTTAATCTCTCCAGTCCTTGGAACATGGAAACCAGACCATGTCTTTTCCTCTGCTCAAAGCCTTGTAAGGGCTTCCCATCCCAGGCAGAGAAAAAGCCAGGTTCCTTTCTTGGCCCTGTAAAGCCATCCAACTGGACCCATTCCTTGCCTGACCTCTTCTCCCACGCCATCCCCCACTGGCTCTGCTCCAGCCACTTCTGCCCTTGCTGTTCCTTGAGCAGCCAGGAACGTGGCTGCCTCTGGGCCTTTGCACTTGCTGCTTTCTCTCTCTGGAATACTCTTCCTCCAACACCCATGTGGCTTTTAAGTTTTCATTCAAGCATTACCATCTCAGCGAGACCTTCACTAGTTGCCCTATTGAAAATTGCAACCCCACCTCCTCCCCAACCCCTATCCCTTTCCCTCATTGATTTCTCCCCTTAGCACTCATCAGCTTGTCACGTACTTTCATTTGCTTATTTGCTGGTTTATTGTCTGTCTTCTTCCACCACAATGACGGTTCCATGAGAAACGATTTCTGTGTTGTCAGTGATAACGTTCTAGCATCTAGAATGCAGGCACAGGGTGGGCAGAACAGCTGAATGAATAAGTAGACAAGGTTTGGTTCCTTTATTCCTCTTCTTTGCAGTAGATAGTCAGAGTCACTTCCTGATACCAGGGTACTGAGTATGGAGTGAGACTCAGGCATTAGATTCCAGCATGCTGCCTGCTGGTGCTGGCCATCTCTGGTCCCATCCCTGCTCAGCTCTCATGCTTGGCTTCCTACCCAAGACAAGCAGCCCAGGAAACAGATTCAGTCAATGCTCTTCACCTTGAGCATCTGAGAGCTGTGCTTGATGAAGTCTTAAAGCCAGTAAGTATCAGCAGCTAAGCTCTCTCTGCTAGATGGTCAGTGCAAAGGCAGTAGTGGCCACACTTAGGCAGCCGCTGGGGAGAGGACAAGGACAGTCAGCTTTAGAAGGAAGGACACAACTGACCTCTGCTTGCTGGCAGACGGGGTGGGCTGCAGAGCTGATGAAAACAGAGGCTCCAAGTCCTGTGTGTAAGAACATGCAGACTCAGTCACACTGCAAGGGCCTGAGTCCTGGGTCTTTTATATCTGTGTGATATTGGGTGTGCTGGTTAATTTTATGAGTCAACTTGGCTGAGCCATAGTGCCCAGAGATATGGTCAAACGTGATTCTAGGTGCTTCTGTGAGGGTGTTTTTGGATGAGATTGACATCTAAGTAGGTGGACTTGAGTAGAGCAGGTTGCCCTCCGTAATGTGGATGGGCCTCGTCCAATCAGTTGAAAGCCTGAACAGCAGAAAAGACTGACCTCCCCTGAGCAAGTGGGATTTTCTGCCCACAGATGGCCTTTAGGCTGGAGCTGTAGCCTCAGCTCTCCTCTGGGTCTCCAGCCTTCCTGCCTACCCTGCAAATTTTGGACTTCCCAGCCTCCTTAAAGTAAATCTCTATCAACATACTGGTGGCCCTCTGTATCCATGGTTCCACATCTGTGGATTCAACCAACTGCAGATCAAAAATTTAGTTAGACCTGTGAAAGTTGTGTACAGATTTTTCCTTGTTGTGATTCCCCAGACAATACATTTAACAACTATTTATATAGCATTTACATTGTATTATGTATTATAGGTAAACTAGAGATGACTTAAAGCAGTGGTCCTCAACCTTTTCTGCACCAGGGACCAGTTGCATGGAAGACAATTTTTCCATGAACTGGCAGGAGGGGGTGGTTTTAGGATAATTCAAACCATTATGTTTATTGTGCACTTTATTTCTATTATGATTACATTGTAATGTATAATGAAATAATTATACATCTCACCATAATGTAGCATCCGTGGGAGCTCCAAGCTTGTTGTCCTGCAACTAGATGGTCCTATTTGGAGGTGATGGGAGACAGTGACAGATCATCAGGCATTAGATTTTCAAAAGCAGCACCCAACCTAGATCCCTCACATGTGCAGTCCACAATAGGGTTTGTGCTCCTAAGATAATCTGATGCCACCACTGATCTGACAGGAGGCAGAGCTCAGACAGTAATGCAAGCGAGTGATGGAGAGTGGCTGTCAATACAGATGAAGCTTCACACACTCACCCAGCACTCATCTCACTCACCTCCTGTTGTATGGCCCAGTTCCTAACAGGCCATAGGCCAGATGGGTTTGTGGCCCAGGGGTTGAGGACCCCTGACTTAAAGTACACAGGAGGATGTGCTGTAGGGTACAGGCAAATACCACATCATTTTACTGTATCTGCGAGGGGTCCTGGAACCAATCTCCTGAAACCAAGGGAGGACCATATATACACATTCTATTGGTTCTGTTTCCCTGGAGCACCCTGAGTAATACAAGGGAAGTCTTTTCATGCCTCAGTGAACCTGAGACTTGGTTCGCTTGTCACTGGTGATACCTCCAGAGCTAGCTGATGTGGGTCCCCACTCCCTCAATGGCTCCTGGCCTTGGGCACATAACTGAACCCCTGCGTGCTCCAGGCTCCTCTGCAAAGTTGGGAGGGTAGTAACAGTGCTGCCCTCAGAGGGTTATTGTGAGAATTAAATCCTTTAGTGCCCATGAGTGCTGAAGGCTAGAGATGCACTGGTCTTTACTATCGGGACATAAGGATTGAGAAAATCCATGAAACTGCTCAGCATGGTAAGTAGCTTGCTAGGTGAGTGTGGCTCACACCAAGTTCTCGGCATCTGTTAGATGGTACTATTAACACAATATTTATTTGTAAATTACTGAAACCTTATTCACCAGATAAGTATGAATTGAACCCAGACCTACAAAAAGCTTAAAATACTTGGGAAACAATAATTTACCTTAGGAGGTAGTCAGCTGTCTGGTAACCTCAATCAGCTGGAATTTGCTGGCAAATTCAGGAATTGAAAAATCCTAGAGATTCTAGGTCAGAGAGTACAAACTTGCAGTCATGTAGGATGAATAAGTCTAACCTAATGCACAGTAGGAGGACTATGGTTCATAATATTGTGTTGTATGCTGAGCGTTTGCTAAGAGACTGGATTTTATGTTTTCTTACCACACACACACACATACATACACACACACACACATACACACACAGTAACTATGTGAGGAGATTGAGATGTCAATTTGCTTAACTGTAGTTATCATTTTACCATGTGTATCAGAACATCATGCTGCACATGTTAAATAGATATAATAATTAATAAACAACTATCCTAGAGAGATGAAGGGTAAGCATCATACAAAGCCACACACTTGATTCTGTGGAAAGGTTCATGGGATCCTCCTTAGGCTCCATGCCTGCTGGCACAATGTCTGTTGTAAAAGGAAGCATTGGAGAATGGCCTACCTTGAAACCCCTTGGGATTTTATGCTCAATTTGGGAAGCCTGGAATCCATCCCAGTGCCCCTACAGGTAAGGACTTATGCTTTTATTGAATTGCATGTAATGACAAGAAGTTAATATCAACTGATGGACCTTAGAAACTAAAGAACTGGCCAGGCATGGTGGCTCACACCTGTAATCCCAACACTTTGGGAGGCCGAGGCGGGCTGATCACCTGAGGTCGGGAGTTCGAGACCAGCCTGGTCAACATGGCAAAACCCCATCTCTACTAAAAGTAAAAAAGTTAGCCAGGCATGGTGGTGAGCACCTGTAATCCCAGGTACTCAGGAGGCTGAGGCAGGAGAATTGCTTGAACCAGGAGGTGGAGTTTGCAGTGAGCCAAGATCACGCCACTGCACTTCAGCCTGGGTGACAATAGCGAGACTCCGCCCCCCCCCAAAAAAATGCAAAAAACAAAACAAACCTAAAGAACTGAATCAGTTCTTCCCATTTCTGTACCATCAAGGGCATTCATTCATGCATCATATATAAGTTCTGGAACACAAATTTCCAGTTGATTTTTTTAAATTCAAAAACATAAGATGGCATAAAAACTCAGCCACATGGGAACATTCCTAAGTATTAAGCTCCCAATGTATTTCACCTTACAAGCATTTATTGAGCTCCTACTATGTGTCTAGAACCACATTAAGTGAGAGGATGTTTAAGATATGTTCTTAGTCTGAAGGAGGTCACAGTCTAGCCAGGTTCACATATTTCACAATATTTATTGGCATGTGAGTAAATAACAAATTGCTATAAAACTTCATAGGTTGGTGAGACCACTGTGGGCTATAGAAATAAGGAAAGGATTCTTTGAGGAGGTAAGAAGTGAATTGAATTATATCATGAAGACTTCGTTGGTGTCTTGGAGGTAAATATAGCACCTCTTTCTTCACCTCCTAATTTTGAACCAATTAAGACACAGGAGCGAGACAGATGGGGATGAAAATATCACGCTAAAAGGCTGCATTTACCCATGTACCTAAGGTGGGTAGCCATATGGGTTTCCTCCTACTTTCCCTGCTGAATGAGGTACATAGACTCATTCTCCCAGTCCTATGTACCACTGACCAGCATAGGTTTCTGAAAGGAATGGCTGAGAGGAGCATGCCCCATTCAGTGAGGAGGTGAAGAGAGGCTACAGATGACTCTCAAAATCTCTCCCGGAGAGTGGAATGGAAATTCTCGGCCTCTGTGGAAACATGAGGGGTAAACTATACATATATCCTTGTATGACTAGTAAGTGATGCCTAAATTAAATTTGGTTTGGAAGTGTGTAACAAAAGCAGTGATTCTGGATGGGTATATTAACAACATCATCAACAACAACATCAACATTAATAACATCAACAACATTATCACATCAACAATAGCAGCACAGCAGTAGTACCAACAGCAGCAACAATAATAATAGAATAATGTCTGAGCAACAAGAATAAAAATAGCAACAATAGTACTGTCAACCATATCAGCAAGAACATTAACAGTAAAATGCCAACAGCATCATCACAACATCCACAGTAGCAGTGTCAACAGCATCATCACAACACCCATAGTAATGTCAACGGCATCATAACAACACCCACAGCAACAATGCCAACAGCATCATCACAACATCTACAGAAACATCATCACTAGAGCATCACCAGAGCATCATCACTACTTGCACAGTAACAACATCAACAGCAACATAACAGTATCCAGAGAAATAATATTGACAGCGTCATCACAACACCCACAGTGTCAACAACATCGTCACAACACCCATAGTAACAACATTAGCATTATCACAACATCCACAGTAACAATGTCAACAGCACCATCACAGCATCCACAGTATTAGTGTTAACAGCATCATCACAACATCCGTAGTAACAGTGTTAACAACATCATCACAACATCCACAGTAACAGTCTCAACAGCACCATTACAACATCCACAGTAAAGCATCAACAGCATCATCACAACACCCACAGTAACAATGCCAACAGCATCATCACAACACCCACAGTAACAGTGCCAACAGCATCATCACAACATCTACAGAAACAGCGTCTAGAGCATCATCACTACTTCCATAGTAACAACATCAACAGCAACATAACAGTATCCAGAGAAACAACATCAACAGCATCATCACAACACCCACAGTAACAGTGTCAATAGCATCATCACAATACCCATAGTAACATTAACATCCTCACAACATCCACAGTAACAGTGTCAACAGCACCATCACAACATCCACAGTAACAGTGTCAACAGCACCATCACAACATCCACAGTAACAGTGTCAACAGCACCATCACAACATCCACAGTAAAGCATCAACAGCATCACAACATCCACAGTAGTGGTGTCAACAGCATCATCACAACACCCACAGTAACAATGCCAACAGCATCATCACAACATCTACAGAAACAGTGTCTAGAGCATCATCACTACTTCCATAGTAACAACATCAACAGCAACATAACAGTATCCAGAGAAACATCAACAGCATCATCACAACATCCACAGTAACAGTGTCAATAGCATCACCACAACATCCACAGTAACACTGTCCAGCATCACTGCAACATCCACAGTGACAATGTCAACAGCATCATCACAGCAACAGTAGCAGCACATCAGCAGCAACAACTGCCGCAAAATGGCAACAACAGCGGTATCAACAATAATAAGAACAGTAGTGAAAACATTGTCATCAACAACAGCAAAAACATCAGCAGCAACATAATCCACAGCAACAGCAGCAAAAATAGCAATAGCAGTAGCAGCAGCAGCAGTAACAATAACAAAAACAGCAGCAACACCATCAACAGCAATAACAACGCTAGGTAGCATTTATAGAGTGCTTATCTCACACCAACCTCCAGGCTAAGTACTGAACATGCATGATCTCATTTAACCCTCACAGGATTTATCTTCAACAGTGAAATAGAGACTAGATAAAATTATGCCCATGAGATAGGTGTAATCCAGTAAAAAAGGACTCAGTTGTTGAGCTGGGTAGGTCTGGGTTCTAATCCATATTCTTTTATTATCTAAGCAACCTCAGGCAAGCTCTTTAATTTTCCTGCATTTCAATTTGTAATTTCCAAATGGGGAAAAAATCTGCACCCTGGATTTGTCGTGAGGACTCAGTGAGGTCGTGGGGTAAGGTACTGGCACGTTCCCACGGGGTCACCTGGGTGGGAAGGCATCTTGTCAAATCAGACTCAAGAGGAACCACTGGGAGGATGAGGTTGTGGCTCTGCCCACCCCCTGTCTTCTCCAGTATTCTTTGTCTTTTCATCGTGTTGGTTTCTCCCAGCTGGGAGCTGTCAGAAAAGCTCAGAAGTGGCGGGGAAAGGCAGCCTTTCATCCCCTACGCTTGTCATCCTCAGCTTTTTGCCGATGCTCAGTTCTTTTTTCCTAGGGAAGATTAAAAAAGAAAACACATAAAAGCCCACAAACATAAATGCATCAGACACAATCCTACTTCTTCAACGCAGAGTCTCAGGAGACTGCCTTCTAAGGGGAAGACAAAGGGAATTGGACCTGCAGAGCAGGCTCTGCATGTTTGTTCTTAGGAGACTTGGCACAAAGGCGAAGGTTGGCTCTCCACCTCCCATTAAATGCGGACACACTTTCCAGAGGCCTTGTGTCTGAAGGCAGCACAGTGCCTTTGAGAAGCTGGTATGCTGGAAACAGCACACTTAGAATAAGCACCAAAGAAGATGGCCGAAGCAACTCCCCCACCTTGGCTGACAGAATTCATCTATGGTACTCACCCCTCCTTCTGTGCCAAGCATCCAATCAATGAAATGATAGTTATTCTTCCCCATTAGCTTCATGAAGTCTAAGTCTGCTTTGTTTGGTTCACCACTGTATTCACCATTACTATTGTCCCCAGTAGGTCATATTCTCCCAGAAGCAGAGCCTGAGCCAAGGATTCAATGCAAGGGATTTGTGGAGGAAGTGCTCCCAAGATGTACCAGTGAGGCAGTGGAGGGTGGAGGACGAATAGGGGAGGAGAAGAGACTCAACAAGTGTATCGTCTTGGGTGACACCCCAGCCTCATCTTGGTCTTGTGTGCTGAAGCAGAGATGATATCTCAGGGTTTGTCCTCTCCAAGGCTCAGGTGCTGGGCTTTTGTATTCCCACATTGGTGGTCACTGGCTGTGGGTTAGGGGGGATGGGAAGGGCTGAGAGTGAGTTGCTAAGTTGTTCCAGCTCTCCAGGGAAGGCCCCAGTGCTCACTGACAGGGAAAAACATTGTTAAAAATTGGTTCTTTGAATTGTGAGTCTTGTGAATTTACTTCTGGGTGTCCATTGGTAATTGATCCACAGGCTCCCAGGAAGTCCTTGTTTTTCTTAGCAGCAGGGCATACAGGAGCTGGGCTGGATGCACAGGGCTAGTAAAAGGCTTCAGAGGGGATCTGAGCTGGGCACCCTCAGGGTCTGCTGTGTTTTTCTTTAAGAATTGAGAGACAGAGCGCAATAAAA
>NW_016817403.1:19127-28493 GCF_001698545.2 Rhinopithecus bieti | reverse complement strand
TATATATATATGATTGCATTGATTCTTTTCATGCAGACTCCATGATCTGGACAGAAAGTGACCTTCATTGATGCATTCCAGTTGAGTGAGCACTGGAGACTGTCGCACTGGGGTTTGGGTCAAAGTTCCAGCTGGCAGCAAAACATTCTGGCTCTGTTTTATCTGCAGTGTCTGCAGTTCCTGTATGTGGAGGGAAGAAGGCTGGTGTTCCTAGGTCTCCTTTTATATAATTATAAAATGAGCTTTTATAATTATAAAAGCAATGCATGAAAATAAACAAAATCAACATTCCCGAAGGGACCAAAATATGCTATTTTGGTAGGTTGACTATTTCAGTTAAAGGCACTTGAAAAACAGCAGGTGCAAGGAGATCAGTCTGAACTTCATTTTCTTAAAAGCAGAAGATGAAATTCCCATGTGAAAGATGTCATCTCTACACTAGAGAAAAAACAAGGTTCTTATCATCAGGGACAAGAAAGTTGAAGTGGAATGAATTCTGTACAAACAAGCCTTGTTCAACTAACTCTTGTCATGCTGGCTACTTCTCTATCCAGTTAACCACCCTAGCCCAAGACCTTTTGCCTGATCACATGTTTACAGTTCATAATTCTTTGTCAAATCTGGTATAGAATTAACTGACTCTGACAGCTTCTTTGGGTCTTTATTTCTTATGAGGCTTCTATGCTAAGTAAAGCTTGTATTGTGCTTTGCTCCTGTTAATCTATGTTATGTCAATTTAATTCTTGGACCCACCTGGGACCCTAAAAGGGTGAAGGAGTATTCTTCTGTCCCAACAGTTTCTGTCCTAAAAGGCTGAGCACCTTCCGACTCACTGTGGAGCCTGCAGATGGGATTCTGAGGGGCCTAATAAATGATGGAAGAAAGTAGGAATTCTTATCAAGGTCAGTTCTCCTGGATTTTTGTCCGTAGCGTCCAGTTGAAAGAAGAGTAAAAATTTTTGCATGTTCCTTCCTGCCCAAATTCAACAGACAGGGAAAAAAATTGTTAAAAATTGGTTCTTTGAATTGTGAGTCTTGTAAATTTGCTTCTGGGTGTCCATTGGTAATTGATCCACAGCCTCCCAGGAAGTCCTTGTTTTTCTTACCTATGTCTTTTGTGTGGGTTGTCATAAGGAAGAAAATTATAATTAATTAGATTTGAGATAGGAGGCTGGCAGGGCTTGTTTTCTGGTCATGACCCTGCTGATCTGGTTGAAAGGATATGGTTGAAACAGAAGGCAGTGAAGACGCCAGCCAAAATAAGCAGATGGCCATGAAAGTGACCTCTAGTTGCCCTCACTACTCATTAGCATAAAGACATTCCCATGGGTGCCATGACAGTTTACACATGCCATGGCAACGGGCCATAGCAATGGCCCGCAAGTTACTGTGTATGGTTCTGGAAGCTCTCTGCCCCTTTTCCAGAATGTTCTGAATAATCCGCCTCTTAATTAGCATATAATTAAAAGTGGGTTTAAATACACCTGCCAACAGCTTATACATTGCTGACTCTGGGCACACTGCTTATGGGTTAGCCCTGCTCTGCCAGGAGCAGCTCTGGTTCAATAAACATTGCTTTCTCTCACCACTGGCTCACCCTTGAATTCTTTCCTGGGTGAAGTCAAGAACCCTCTCAGGTTGATCCCCAATTTTGAGGTTCACCTGTCCTGCATCAGACTCTCCTGCATCTTCTTTGAAGTCATAAGGGCTTGGCTTTGTCATCAGTGGAAATGTGCTCTTTGGTTTCTATCAGCCTGGGGCCCAAGCTGTTGGGCTTCTGCCTAGCAGTTAGCCAGCTCTCCAGGATTCTGAAACACGAAGTGTCTCTTTGTATGACTGCGCCAGCTCTCAGGAGAGTTTGTCATAATCGTCTCAGCCTTTGTTGCCCTGTTAACAATAAGGGTCTTTACTTAGGTATCCTTGGAGGAAACTTTGAATCTGGGGGGTGGGATTTTTGTCCCCTCTTTATGGATGCCTCTTTTATCCATGATTAAACTATAAAAGGATGATCAGTTTTGAGTGAAAGTTGAAGTAGGTATACCTTTGAAGATTTGGACTTTTGTATCTAAAAGTATTTTTTTAAGAGAACCCTCATCCTAAACAACTGTCCTGTTGGTACAAATGTGAAGATTTGGCTTAAAAGAAAAAAAAAACTTACATAAATTGTTATCACAGAAAAGAGAAACTAACCTAAGTGTTTTCAAGTTCATGTGGTTTTAGATAATCTTTGGTAAATAAAAACCTACTTAAAGTTTGCTGATTTAATTAAACCAGGCACGTTTGCTGCATTGTCAACATTAAATACAGTGCACACACACAACTTCTTCTACCTGGACTTACTAATCTAAAAGCTTGTGTATGTTTAAGAGTGTAAAATTATAAATTCAACCTAAGAACAAAATAATAATAAGTTGCTTGATATATGAAAAACATGACAATTTAAAAAATTGAAAAGAGCCATATGTTGTACCTTTGTCTTTGTTTCTGTGGGGTTTTTTTTGTTTTTTTTTTTGATACTTGGCTGATTTGTCTATAAGAAAATAAGATAATTACTAGCTTTGTTTAATGTCTCATGAAGTCTTCATTAACAATTCAGACATAATTGTTAAAACCAAGTAGACTTAATAAATGTAAACAGGGCAAAAGTTTATAAATGACCCTTTCAACAATGATTATGTTTTATAAAATATGTGTACTTAAAACTAGTTTCCAAAATATTTTTTTGCAAGCTAAAACCTTAAAATTATACTTGGTTAAATTAAATGATTGACATTTGTTGAATATCATGATCATTTCCAAATAAGATGTAATACTGAAACATTAATTGCTGAATATAAGTTTAACCTTCTATTCTTTTGGCTTCCTATTACAGAATAACAAAAGATATTTGGATCTGTTAATAAATATGTCCTGTGCCACACTGAAAAATTGTTCAACAACGAAGCATATATATTTCTAGGAGTCATGAAATAATATATTCACAAATCCATAGAAGTTTATAATTGCTTATTTCCTGGCTTTCTAGTTTTTACTAGAAATTAAAGTCACTAAGAGTTAAGAATTCTGATACAAAAACTGCTAGAAATCATAAAGGAAATACCTCAGTATGAAAAGCTATGATGAAGGTGAGATGTTATAAGGAATAAAGTTGTGTTTTCTGCTATCGTTGAGGAAAAGAATAATTTTGTTGGTTTTGAGGTTCAAAAGGTTGCTTCAGGATGAATCAATAAATAAAGGATAAAAACTGGATGGATATAAAATGTTAGAGAGAGAGAGAGAGCTAAAGAGAGGATCTAGTCAAACTGACTAAACTGAATGAATTTATTATAAATGTTTTAAAAATGACCCTTAATATCATAAGCAAACTGATGCAAAACTAGAATTTTGTCTTCTCAATTAAAAGGACAAAATTTTTTTGAGCACTGATCTGCTCTTGATAAGAGATTTATTGAAATGTTTTCTTTTCTTTTCTTTTGTTTTTTGTTTTTTTGGTTTTTTTTTTGAGACATAGTCTTACTCTGTCACCCAGGCTGGAGTGCAGTGGTGTGATCTCTGCTCACTGCAACCTCCACTTCCCGGGTTCAAGCAATTCTCCTGCCTCAGCCTCTTGAGTAGCTGGGATTACAGGCGTGCACCACCCTGCCCAGTTAATTTTTGTATTTTTAGTAGAGACGGAGTTTCACCATGTTGGCCAGGGTGGTCTCGAACTCCTAACCTCATGTGATCTACCTACCTTGGCCTCCCAAAGTGCTGGGATTACAGGTGTGAGCCACCGCCCCTGGCCAAAGTGTTTTTCTTTATGCTTGAAGTAATTTGCCTAGAAAACAGAGATTTTGTGTTTAATTAAAAAATTTCCTGCCCTTCGTATTGTCTTTATTGTCTTTGATTACTTAAGTAAACTAAGTGTTCTCAATATTAACAAAGCTAACGTTTTTTTTTTTAATCATGATGTAACTTTCTGTATTTGCCTTTGAAATCTTTTGTCGCTTTGGTGTTATTCCATGATCTATGATCGTGTTTTAATTAATAATTTTAACTTTTGATATTTTCGAAAACTTCCCAAAATCAAATTTTTAATTAAATCTATTTGACCTTGAGCTGACTTTAGAATTTTCCAGATGGGTATCTGGAGGATTACAAAAGATTTGTTTTCTCTCCTTATAAAAAGAGAGATATTAAACCAATTAAGCTTATTTGATATATTAAAGTATACAGAAAACATAGTCAAAAACGATATTTAACCTTCCTGTTATATTTATATGAATGTATATCATTAATATAAGTGTTCTAAAATTATATAAAATTACTAAAAATGTGATATGTTCTAACATTATCAGTAATGATTCTAGTTAGCATGTTAAAATGTTGTATGTCATAGATATAACCAAATTCCTTGTCAATTTAATCACTATTTTAGTGAACTCTTATCAGATCCTTAACTATGGCCATTTTGAGCTGTCCTTATTTGCAGACAGCTGTTGTTTATTCTGATTCTTTCTGAAGGAATTTACAATCAGCTACTGTCTAAAGTTGCTACTTTTTCAAACAGAGTCATAGAAAAAGCCTCTGCAAGTACTCTAAAACACAGATTCTCTAGTAACTGTAAGACCCTATAGCCAGACTGGGTAAGAATTTCCAGAACTCCAATGAAGAAACTGATGGGTTCTTGAAAGTACTATCACAAAATCAAGCAGAATAAGAATTAATGACATGGGGCTAAACAAACTGATGAAGATAATTTTTTATGACTTTTGTCTGGAACACTGATTATTCTTTAACATTATGCTTTGGCCGGGCGCGGTGGCTCAAGCCTGTAATCCCAGCACTTTGGGAGACCGAGACGGGCGGATCACGAGGTCAGGAGATCGAGACCATCCTGGCTAACACGGTGAAACCCCGTCTTTACTAAAAAAAATACAAAACTAGCCGGGCGAGGTGGCGGGCACCTGTAGTGCCAGCTCCTCGGGAGGCTGAGGCAGGAGAATGGCGTAAACCCGGGAGGCGGAGCTTGCAGTGAGCTGAGATCCGGCCACTGCACTCCAGGCGACAGAGCGAGACTCCGCCTCAAAAAACAAAAACAAAAACAAACAAAACAAAACAAACAAAAAAAAAACATAATGCTTTATAGATTTAACAAAAGTTTTCTGTTTTTTTCTCTTAGCGATGTATAGCTTAGCAAGTTAGTAAGGCGTACCTTAGTAAACATAAAGGAGATACTTATCTTTTTTTCTACCAGATCCCCCCCAAATTTAGAAACTGTCAGTGAGTATTCTTATTTTCATGGCAATATGACTGCCTACATGAGTTCAATAAGAATCTGTTCTCTTTACAACAGGACATAATTGGAAACACTGGTTATATAATTAAGGCTTTGACTGGAGTATCACATTTCCAGATATGACTAGATAACGTTAAGGAACTAAGGTTGACTTTATGGAGCCAATGCTTATAAAGCTTTCTTGGAAAAGCTGGTCTGGTACCTGGCTTAAAAAGGCCATGCCAGATGTCTGAGCTACAGAGACGTGGGCTAATGATTAGGTATTATTTTATGTTTCTAAATTTGTGGTAATTTGTTACACAAGAATAAAAAGCTAATACAATAATATACAGCTTTCCAAGCCAATGAAAATAAGTGTTCCTACTTCTTTTGCACAATATTATATTTTTTGCTATTATTTTGATGTAGCAAAATATATTCGAACATATTCCTCTTTATAGAAAAAAAAAAGGCTCTTGGCTTTATAGCTGAGTAAGCAATGTCACTTTCCAACAGGCCCCAAACCCTCAGGATATTTTGGGAACTTCAAGAAGAGAGGAATTCACCAAATCTATAGGTATCCCAGATGAAGTCTAATGCTAAATCCTTGGCTTGGTTTCCTGACCTTTAGAGGCTTTTAAAGGTACAATCTGAGATTCCAGCAAAGTAGACTTTTAAAAAAGCCTAAATAATCCATCACTATTCTTGCTGCACTTATGTAAATAATCAGGCCAAGTTTAATGAGACTACATTATTTGACTAACAAATCAGTTTTATGTTGATTACCTTTGGTAAAAATGCAGTGACCATGTTGCAGGCCTTTTCCTTAGTTCAGCTAAAGACAGGGGTTCTCATCACATGACCACGAAAATATAAGCTTGCAGACAAATTGAAGGGTGCGCAGTGCAGGGTTTTTATTGGGTGAAAAGGAAATAAAGGGGGGAACAGGGACTCTCTGTAAGGCCAGAGTTCCTCTAGTGTGCTTCCCACCTTGCACCTTGAATCCCAGGTCCCACACAGGAAGAGGAGGGGCCAGGCTCCTCTGGGCTGCAAACCATGTGAACTTCTGTGGCTCCACCCCAGTGCACATTCCCAGTGCACAGGCCAGTTGGAATTTTGCCAGGGACCCCCCTCCCACCTGGCTGTCTCAATTTTAAAGAGAAAAAATTATATTTCAGGAGAAAACTATACTGTATCCATTATTAGATGGATACATTAGACCTACTCATTGTTTTTGAGGTTTTTCTTTACCTATATAATAGTGACTAGATTGTAAATTCTTCTAGTTTCCTCCAGCATCTGGCTATTAGTATCCAAACTAATATTTCCAATTTTCTCCCACTCTTCTGACTTGGAATCACCAAAAATTAAAAATGTCCTTTTCTGGAATTCCTGTAAGCTGAAACTGGACACTTTAATACAGACTTCAGCGAAGTCACTGTAACAGCTCATATGTGAACAACCTGTTCAACATGCAAATGGGAAACCAGGGTAACATGCAAGATTGTCACTGCCTGTCCCACTCCAGTTGGAGATTCTTTGAACCCAACATCTAGACATCTCAACCACTGCCGTCTGGACTCCCAAGACTTAAAAGCAGAAGATGAGATTCCCATGTGAAAAATGTCCTCCCTACACTAGAGAAGAGGCAACATTCTTATCATCAAGGACAAGATAGATGAGGCTGAAGGAATTCTGTACAAACAAGCTTTGTTAAACTAACCCTTGCCATCCTGGCTACTTTACCCAATTAACCACCCTAGCCCAGGATGCTTTGGTTTATCACATGTTCACAGTTTGCTATACTTTGTTCAATCTTGTAACTGACTGTAACTGCTTCTTTGGGTCTTTGTTCCTTTATGAAGTTGCCCAGGCCAGACAAAACTTATGTTACTCTCTCTTCTGTCAGTTTAATTCTGGAACTCAACCAGGCCCTTAAGAGGATGGAGGCGAGTTTTTCCCACAGCAGTTCTGAATGGGATGAAGTGAAAAATAAAATCTCCCCATTGCCACTACAGCACCTCCAGGTGAGTCCTGCAGCAGAAATACTGTTTAACTGTTTCTGCTTTTATTTTTTCTGATTATCGTCTTTATCATTCAGTTTTATATGTTCATATCTGTGTGCTTTGATAATTATATATACATACTTTTGGTTATTATCTACTTATTCATTACACTGAAAAAAAAAAGAGATCTACTCTACTTGCTCTATAATCTACATCCCCTTCCCTCCTACATTTTTTTGTTTTCTTGATTTGGTTTCTTATTGAAACTAGAAGTAGACTGACTGTAAATAAAAAGTAGTTTAAGCTTCAGGACCTTTAATCTCTCAGGCTCCTTCCAATGTTCTGGACCTAATTTTGTTAGGTCTCAGACTCCTTTCAATGTTCTGGACCTAATTTTGAATTTGCAATATGTACTCATGTTCTTTAAAGACAGCCTCCAAGTTAGATAAGCTCCAGCCATTCAAAATCTAAATCTGACCCATTAACCTTATAAAGTCAGTATAACAACATTAACAAGATATAATCACCAGAAAATGGCCTACTCGATTGGGCACCAAGATGTCTGAATAGGAACAGCTCCAGCCTCCAGCTCCCAGCATGAGCAACACAGAAGGTGGGTGATTTCTGCATTTCCAACTGAGGTACTGGGTTCTTCTCACTGGGGCATTTCGGACAGTTGGTGCAGGACAGTGGGTGCAGCCCAACGAGCGAGAGCCTAAGCAGGGTGAGACATCGCCTCACTTGGGAAGCACAAGGGGGAAGGGAATTCCTTTTCCCAGCCAGGGGAAACTGTGACACACAACACCTGGAAAATCAGGTCACTCCCACCCTAATGCTGAGCTTTACCAAGGGTCTTAGCAAATGGCATACCAGGAGATTATATCCCGCACCTGGCTCGGAGGGTCCCACGCCCACAGATCCTCCCTCATTGCTAGCACAGCAGTCTGAGATCTAACTGCAAGGTGACAGCGAGGCTAGGGGAGGGGTGCCTGCCATTCCTGAGGCTTAAGTAGGTAAACAAAGCCGCTGGGAAGCTCGAACTGGGTGGAGCCCACTGCAGCTCAATTAGGCCTGCCTGCCTCTATAGACTCCACCTCTGGGGACAGGGTATAGCTAAACAAAAAGCAGCAGAAACCTCTGCAGATGTAAATGTCCCTGTCTGACACCTTTGAAGAGAGTAGTGACTCTCCTAGCATGGAGGTTGAGATCTGAGAAAGGACAGACTGCCTGCTCAAGTGGGTCCCTGACCCCCAAGTAGCCTAACTGGGAGACATCCCCCACTGGGGGTAGACTGACACCTTACACCTCCAGGTACACCTCTGAGACAAAGCTTCCAGAGGAGCAATCAGACAGCAACACTTGCTGTTCAGCAATATTCTCCCTTCTGCAGCCTCTGCTGCTGGTACCCAGGCAAACAGGGTCTGGAGTGTACCTCACGCAAACTCCAACAGACCTGCAGCTGAGGGTCCTGACTGTTAGAAGGAAAACTAACAAACAGAAAGGACATCCACACCAAAACCCCATCGGTACGTCACCATCATCAAAGACCAAAGGTAGCTAAAACCACAAAGATGGGGAAAAAGCAGTGCAGAAAAGCTGAAAATTCAAAAAATCAGAGCACCTCTCGCCATCCAAAGGAATGCAGCTCCTGTCCAGCAATAGGACAAAACTGGACGGAGAATGACTTTGATGAGTTGAGAGAAGAAGGCTTCAGTCGATCAAACTTCTCAGAGCTAAAGGAGGAACTACGAACCCAGCGCAAAGAAACTAAAAACCTTGAAAAAAGATTTGACGAATGGATAACTAGAATAACTAATGCAGAGAAGTCCATAAATGACCTGATAGAGATGAAAACCATGACACGAGAACTACGTGACAAATGCACAAGCTTCAGTAACTATCTCAATCAACTGGAAGAAATAGTATCAGTGATTGAAGATCAAATGAATGAAATGAAGTGAGAAGAGAAGTTTAGAGAAAAAAGAGTAAAAAGAAATGAACAAAGCCTCCAGGAAATATGGGATTATGTGAAAAAACCAAATCTACATCTGATTGGTGTACCTGAAAGTGACGGGCAGAATGGAACCAAGTTGGAAAACACTCT
>NW_016817403.1:0-16096 GCF_001698545.2 Rhinopithecus bieti | reverse complement strand
CATATACACCATGGAATACTATACAGCCATAAAAAGGATAGTATAGTCCCCTTTGTGGGGACATGGATGCAGCTGGAAACCATCATTCTCAGCAAACTATCACAATAACAGAAAACCAAATACCGCATGTTCTCACTCACAGGTGGGAATTGAACAATGAGATCACTTGGACACAGGAAGGGAAACATCACACACCAGGGCCTGTTGTGAGGTGGGGGTAGGGAGGAGGGATAGCATTAGGAGATATACCTAATGTAAATGATGAGTTAATGGGTGCAGCAAACCAACATGGCACATGTATACATATATAACAAACCTGCACGTTGTGCACATGTACCCTAGAACATAAAGTGTAAAAAAAAAAAAAAAAAAGATATAATCACCATAATATAATGGGGATGGTAATAAACTCTACTTCTTATTTCATCACCTTGAAAGTGTGCCCGTGGACTCCCATTGTGAAAAATAAGTTGGTTAGCACATTGCCAATTCTTTCTCTTTACTCCATACCACCACTCCTGACTTCTATCAGCTACCTCACAAGCACATCCTCTTTACTGAATACAAGAAAAGCATCTGTGCTTTGTCCATGATTTGATTCTAAAATTTTTAAGCCATTAAAAGCTTTTGCAATGTTATGTTTATATGAATATAATTTTTTACTGATATGGTTTGGCTGTGTCCCCACCCAAATCTCAGCTTGAGTTGTAGCACCCATAATCCCCACATGTTGTGGGAGGGACCTAATGGGAGGCAATTAAATCATGGGGGCGGGTTTTCCCATGCTGTTCTCATGGCAGTGAGTTAGTTCTCATGAAAACTGATGGTTTTATAAAGGGCAATTCCCCTGCACAAGCTCCCATGTCTGCCATCATGTAAGACATGTCTTTGCTCCTCCTTCACCTTCTGCCATAATTGTGAGGCCTCTCCAGTCATGTGGATCTGTGAGTTCATGAAACCTCTTTTTCTTTATAATTTACCCAGTCTCAGGAATTTCTTCATAGCAGTATAAACATGGACTAATACAGTAAATTGGTACTGGTAGAGTGGGGCATTGCTATTAAGATACCCGAAAATGTGGAAGCAACTTTGGAACTGGGTAACAGGCAGATGCTAGAACAGTTTGGAGGGCTCAGATGAAGACATGAAGATGTGGGAAAGTTTGGAGCTTCCTAGTGACTTGTGAATGGTTTTGACCAAAAAGTCCAGGCTGAGGTGGTCTCAGATGGTGATGAGAAACTTGTCGGGAACTGGAGTAGAGGTCACCTGTGCTATACAAAGAGACTGGCGTCATTTTGCCCCTGCCCTAGAGATCTGTGGAACTTAGAATTTGAGAGAGATTATTTAGGATATCTGGAAGAAGACATTTCTAAGTGGCAAAGTATTCAGGAGGAAGCAAAGCATAAAAGTTTGAAATATTTGCAGCCTGATGATGCGGAAGAAAAGAAAAACCCATTTTCTGGGGAGAAATTCAAGCCCACTGCAGAAATTTGCATAAGTAACGTGGAGCCAAATGTTAATCAGCAAGACAATGGGGAAAATGTCTCCAGGGCATGGCAGAGACCTTCATGCCTCCCACCACAGACCCAGAGGACTAGGAGGGAAAAATGGTTTCCTGGGTCAGGCCTAGGGCATTGCTGCTTTGTGTGGTCTCAGGACGCCATGGCCAAAAGGAGCCAACATATAGCTCAGACCATTGCTTCAGAGGATGCAAGCCCCAAGTCTTGGTGGCTTCCACGTGGTGCTAAGCCTTTGGGTGCACAGAAGTCAGGAATTTAGGTTTGGGAACCTCCACCTAGATTTCAGAGGATGTATAGAAACACCTGGTTGTCCAGGGAGAACCTCTGCTAGGGCAGTTGCAGAAGGGAAATGGGGGGTGGGAGCCCCCGCACAGAGTCCCCACTGGGACACTCCCTTGTGGAGCTGTGAGAAGAGGGCCAGTGTCCTCCAGACACGAGAATGGTAGATCCACCAACAGCTTACATTGTGCGCCTGGAAAAGCCATAGACACTTAATGTCAGCCTGTGAAAGCAGCCAGGAGGAGAGCTATACCCTGCAAAGTCATAGGTCCAGAGCTGCCCAAGACTGTGGGAACCCACCTCTTGCATCAGTGTGACCTGGATGTGAGACATGGAGTCAAAGTAGATCACTTGGAGTTTTAAGATTTGACTGTACCACTGGATTTTGGACTTGCATGAGGCCTGCAGGCCCTTCATTTTGTCCAATTTCTCCCATTTGGAGTGGGTGTATTTAACCAATGTCTGTACCACTATTGTATCTAGGAAGTAACTAACTTCCTTTTGATTTTGCAAGCTCATAGGCAGAAGGGACTTGACTCATCTTAGATGAGAGTTTAGACTGTGGATTTTTGAGTTAATGCTGAAACAAGTCAAGATTTTGGGGGACTGTTGGGAAGGCATGATTGGTTTTGAAATGTGAGCACATGAGATTTGGGAAGGGCCAGAAGTGGAATGATATGGTTTGACTGTGTCCTCACCCACATCTCATTTTGAATTGTAGCTCCTATAATCGCCATGTGTTGTGGGAGGGATCTGGTGGGAGATCACTGAATCATGGGAGCAGGCCTTTCCCATGGTGTTCTCATGATAGTGAATAAGTCTCATGAGATCTGATGGTTTTGTAAAGGGCAGTTCTCCTGCACATGCCCTTTGCCTGCCGCCATGTAAGATGTGCCTTTGCTCCTTCACCTTCCACCATGATTGTGAGGCCTCCCTAGCCATACGAAACTGTGAGTCCATTAAACCTCTTTTCTTTATAAATTACCCAGTCTCTGGTATTTCTTCATAGCAATATGGAAATGACTAACACATGTACTGAGCCAAGTAGTTTGGTTAGACTCAAGGAGATGAAGTCACTGGTGAAAATATCAGAGTAGGAAAGTGACTTAGGCCTAGGTTTGAGATCTGGTGTTTTCCTTCACTAGCTGTGTGAAGGAAAGTCATTCCTTATCTCTGTGCCTCAGTTTCCTTTTCTATAAAATAGAAATCCTGTATGTGTGTGCAAAGTGCTTAGTACACTGCTTAGCATATAGTGAACACTCAATACACCTCATTGTTGTTATTAATATTATTGATCTTCTGTGTCTCCATTTCCTAATCAGATTTTTCTCATAGTCCCTTTTTTATTTTAACTTTTATTTTAGATACAGGGAGCATATGTGCCAATTTGTTACATGGGAATATTGTGTGATCCTGGAGTTTGGAGTATCGATCCATTCACTCTGGTTGTGAGCATGGTACCCATTAGGTAGTTTTGTTTTTTTTAACTCATCCGCTCCTCCACCCTCTAGTAGTCTGAGTGTCTATTGTTCCCATATTTATGTCCATGTGTGCTCAATGCTTAGCTACCACATATAACTGAGAACATGCAGTATTTGGTTTTCTGTTCTTGCATTAATTTGTTTTGGATTAGGGCCTCCAGCTCCCTCCATGTTGCTACAAAGAACATGATTTCATTCTTTTTTTATGTCTGCATGGTATGGTATTCTGTGGTGTATATGTAGCACATTTTCTTTTTTCTTTCTTTCTTTCTTTTTTTTTTTTTGAGACAGAGTTTTGCTTTGTCTCATAGTTTGGAGTGCAGTGACAAAATCTTGGCTCACTGCAACATCCACTTTCCAGATTCAAGTCATTCTTGCTCCCCAGCCTCCTGAGGCTTGCTCACAGCCTCCTGAGGGATGTGAGCTTACAATTCACACCTGTAAGCTGGGATTACAGGTGTGAACCACCATGCCCAGCCAATTTTTGTATTTTTAGTAGATATGAGGTTTCTCCAGGCTGGTCTTGAACTTCTGACCTCAAGTGATCCACCTGTCTCCCAAAGTGCTGAGATTACAGGCACGAGCCACCGTGCCCAGCCTGTAGCTCTGTTTTCAGGTTTTTTTTTTTTAAGAAATCTCCAGACTGCTTCCCACAGTGGGTGTACTAATTTACATTTCCACCAACAGTGAATAAGTGTTCCCTTTCTACTGCAGCCTCACCAGCAACTGTTGTTGCCTGGCCTTTTAATAATAGCCATTCTGACTGATGTGAGATGGTATCTCGTTGTGGTTTTGATTTGCTTTTCTCTGATTATTAGTGATGCTGAGCATTTTTCCGTATGTTTTCTGGCTGTATGTCTTCTTTTAAGAAGTGTCCGTTCATGTTCTTTGCCCATTTTTTATTGGGGCTATATGTTTTTTACTTGTTGATTTTTTAAATTTCCCTATGAACTCTGAATATTAAACTTTTGTTGGATGTGTAGTTTGTGAATGTTTTCTCCCATTCTGTAGGTTGTCTGTTTGCTCTATTGATAGTTTCTCTTACTGTGTGGAAGCTCTTTAGTTTAACTAGTTGCCACTTGTCTATTTTTGTTTTCATTGCAATTGCTTTTGGGGACTTAGCCAAAAATTATTTGCCAAGGCCGGTGTCAAGGAGAGTATTTTTTAGGTTGTCTTCCAGGATTTTTAGTTTGAGGTTTTACATTTAAATCTTTAATGCCGTTTGAGTTAATTTTTTTATATAGTAAAAGGAAGGGGGTTTTAATCTCTGCATATGGATAGACAGTTATCCCAGCACCATTTACTGAATAGGGAGTCCTTTGGTCATTGTTTCTTTTTGTCAGCATTCTTGAAGATGAGATGGTTGTACTTGTGCAGTTTTATTTCTGAATTTTACATTTTGCTCCATTGGCCAATGTGTCTGTTTTTGTACCAGCACCAACCTGTTTTGGTTACTGTGGCTTTATAGTATAGCTTGAGGTCAAATAGTGTAATGTCTCCAGCTTTGTTCTTTTTGCTTAGGATTGCTTTGGCTCTTCGGGCGGGCTCTTTTTTGGTTCCATATACATTTTAGAATAGTTTTTTTCCCCTAAATCTGTGAATAATAATATTGGTAGTTTGATAAGAATAGCATTGAATCTATAAATTGCTTTCAGCAGTATAGCCATTTTTATACTGATTCTTCCAATCTGTGCACATGGAATGTTTTTCCATTTATTTGGGTGGTCTCTGTTTTCTTTCAGAAGTGTTTTGTAGTTCTCCTTGAAGAGATCTTTCACCTCCTTTGTTAGCTGTATGTCTAGGCATTTCATTTTCTTTGTGGGTATTGTAAGTGAGACCATGTTCTTGATTTGGCACTCAGGCTGGACATTGTTGATGTGTAGAAATGCTACTGATTTTTTACATTGATTTTGTATCCTGAAACTTTACTAAATTGACTTATCAATTCTAGGACCTTTTTGGCAGAGTCTTCAGGATTTTCTAGGTATAGAATCATGTCATCAGCAAAGGGAGATAGCTTTTCTATTTGAATGCTTTTTGTTTCTTTCTCTTGCCTGATTGCTCTGGCTAGGACTTCCAGTGCTATGCTGAACATGAGCAGTGAGAGTGGGCATCCTTGTCTTGTTCCAGTTTTCAAAGGGAATGGTTTGAGCTTTTGCCCCTTTGGTATGATATTGGCTGTGGATTTGTCATAGATGGCCTCTGATTATTTGAGGTATGTTCCTTTAATCCCCAGGATGTTGAGAGTTTGTATCATGAAGGGATGCTGGAATTTATTGAAAGCTTTTTCTGTGTTTATCGAGATGATTGAAGTTCTGTGGAATTTTTTCTACTTATTCCTTCAGCTCTTTTATTGAATTTTCTATTTTGGCAATAATTGGGAAAACTTTTACTGATGCATAATAGTTGTATATAGTCTTTGGTAGAAGTGATCATTTAATACATCCGTATAATTTGTGTGGTCTCTGATTTCTCCATATACTTGGGATACCCATCACCTTTCAAAAATTCCTTCCTATTCTTTCATTCTTTTTCGGAGTAGCTTGTTCTATTATTTTATGGCTGCAATGTCTTCTCACATCTTTTTGAGGAGATGAATTCAATCTTTTAAAGTTCTCTTCTCTTCCCCAAATCAACTATGTCCTTTGTGGCGGGCTCCTCTGTGTGTATCCTGCCTGCTCCCTTTCTTTTGTGCTATTGATTCCCCAGAGTGCCTGGGTGATCTTGGCCTGTGCTTTCAATTGATCAATAAAGGACCAACCTGATGAACAGAGGTGGCCCTATGGGTTCTGCCATGCTTGTGTGGCTGTGTGTGGTCTCTCAGCTTCCCCAACAAGTGGAAGATTGACTGAGTTTTCCACTTGGGAATGGGGCCTCTCAACCAGCAGGCTTGATGTCAGTCTGTACACACCAAGACAGACAGAGGAGGTAAAGATTCTTGCACATGTAAACTCCACCAACACCTACAATTAGCAAGTTTGCCTTTCTCAGGAGTGTCTTTCTGTTTCTTTAGAAAGCAGAATTCCAAGGTCAGTCTTAGAAAAAAATGATGCTACTGCTTGGGTGAGGGTAGAGGGAATGATGTCAGGGGCACTGATGCCAGGCAGTTCTGCAGACATTTTCAAAACTTTTATTTTAAAATCATTTTAGTTGTATCAAAGAGCTCCAGAGATTGCACAGAAGAGTTCTTATATACCCTTCACTCACCTCCCTCTAATTCCAGTATCTTACATAACCATGGCACATTTGTCAAAACTAAGAAATTAGCATTGAGACGTTACTATGAACTAAATTATAGACTCATATGTATTTCACCAGTTTTTCCACTAATGCACTTTCTCTGTGGCATGATCCAATGCAGGACACCTCATCGCATTTAACTGTCAGGTGTCCTTCATCTCTTGTCATCTGTGTAATTTCTTGTTTTGTTGTCTTATATCTCTCATGATTTTGATACTTTTGGTGAGTGATGGTCAGGTATTTTGTAAAATGTTCTTCAGTTGAGGTTTATCTGATGTGTTTTCATTAAGAAATGAAGTTGTGGATGTTTTGGAAGTGTATGACAGAACGGAAGTGCCCTTCTCATCATATCTTTTCAGAGAATAGATGATATCAGCGTGACTTTGTCTGTCAATGGTATCTTTGATCACTTGGTTAGGTGGGGTCTTCTGGGTTTCTCTACCGTAACATTACTTGTTTTCTTTTTCCATGCTCTATTCATCAGAGGTGAGTGTCTGAGTTCAGCCCATAGGGTTCCAGGATGACTACCATGCTTTTTCCCTGTACATCCCCCTGGCGGCTCCTGATTGGTAGATGGATTGGTTCCCCAGCCAAGTTGGGTAATGAGTGCATTTTCTGAGACCTTGGACGTGGAAGACACAGTAGACTGTCTCTCTCTCTCTCTCTCTCTCTCTCTCTCTCTCTCTTTCTCTCTCTCGCTCTTGCTCTCGCTCTCTCTCTGTCTCCAGGTGCCTAATTTTTGGAATTAGATACCCACTGAGGGCACTTTTTCAGTTCATCATGTACAGAAAGCTACTCTCTGGTATGAGAGAATGGGTCTGAGTTTCCACCTTTGTGAAAAGGTGATAACAATATTGGCCTTGCAGAAACCTGAGGATCAAATGAGATGATCCAGGCAGAGCACGTGGCCCAGGGCCCGGCATGTGGTTGGTTCTCAATAAACATCAGTTTCCCTTGGTCCAGGCTCTTCATGGGTCCTCCACCTCTGATGCGCTGAAGCCTGGCAAGTTATAGCCACCATACAGCGTAAATGACTATAAGCTAACTGTTCACAGAAGGGGATTTTATGTGATGAAGCAATAAGAGAACACAAAGTTATCATTTCTGTGCCTTTTGTCTCTCTTTGGTAAATCAAAGCTAGAGAGGTCTATGTGGGCACCATTGCTAACAGAACTGTAATGATTTCTCTCAAATCCAATGAAGTCTCAGTTTCCCTCTGTTAAGAGCTATGTGTTTAGCCAACATGTCTTCTCCTCTTTCCTTACAGAACTTCAATGTTGGCCACGTGCATCTCTCATTTCTACATCACACAGGGCAAGGGGGGCCGATCTCCTGGTTCAGAGAGTGGATTGTAATTGGCATAAACCAATCATAGCAATCCCAATCCCCGTGCCTATGACTGGTTCAGGACGGGCATGTGACCCACATTTGACCAGTGAGTTATAAGGGAAAGTCTGGGGCACTCTGGGACAAACTTCTCTTCTTTGAGAGAGATCCGTAGGAAGGCAGAGCCCTTTCTATGTGCCCTGAGTGCTCTTGTGTCTGGATAGTATGTGCATGTCTGTGGCACCACCTAAAACCATGAGGGCTGCCAGCTTGAAGACAATGCCAGCACATTAAGGACATCACTGCAGTGAGATGGACCAACCTGGGCTCCGATGGTGTTGATCTAAACCCCATTCCATGCCATGGATTTTCCCTCCCTTGGACTCATTGTTTTGTTGCTGTTGTTTGTTTGTTTGTTTAGAGATCAGGTCTTGCTGTGTTGCCAAGCCTGCAGTGCAGTGGCGTGATCATAGCTCAGTGTAGCCTCAATCTCCTATGCTCAAGTGATATTCCTGCCTCAGCCTCCCAAGCAACTGAAACTACAGATGCATGCCGCTGTGTCCGGCTAATTTTTAAATTTTCTTTTTGTAGAGATGAGGTCTTAATTTGTTGCCCAGGGTGGTCTTGAACTCCTGGCCTCAAGGGATCCTCTTGCCTAGGCCTCCCAACATGCTGAGGTTACAAGGGTTGAGCCATTGTGCCTAGCTGGACTCCTTATTAAGTGGGATAACACTTATTCTCTTCTAAGGCAGTCGGAGTTGGGTTTTCCATTGCTTGTAGCAGAAAGCAAATAGATACAGTATACCTTTAGAAAAATCCTCTTGCAAACAAGCAATCTTTTCAGAAGACCTCAGTGGAGACTCTTACTAAGATCTCCTTTCAGCAAGGCTGATGTTTTTATCTGAGAGGTAAAGTATGAGAATCAGGGAGTGAAGGGGAAGAAGAGGCAGGGTATGGGCGTTGGGCAGAGGGAAAGCCAACTCCCTAAGAAGAGAAGCAGATTGGGAGAAAAGAGCTCAACCCAAAGCTTCTAAAGCTTTTATTGCTCTTGCAAGAGAGATGAAGGACATGTCTCACAGAGCGTATATTGCATGTCAGGCAATAGGAGCTCTAAATACATGATTTTATTTAATCTGTATGCTGGTTTTCTAACATATTATAACTGGGGCTCAGAAATCTCAAGTTACTGGTCCAAGGTAACACAGCCAGATCATTCTGACACTAAAGTCCTGCTCCTTTCCTTTATCACCTGAATCCAACCTTCAAGTTCTCCAGAAATGTGTCAAATCCATCTGTTTGAGAGCCACTGTGATGTAGTGGTAGGTCACGGTGATGTGCTCTACATCACTGATCCATCTACATCTTCAGGTTTCCCCCACTGAGCCACCCTGCCATAGTGTCTCTCCTGGATTGCTGTTTCATCTATCCAACTGATATCCTCCCAGTTTCTACCCTTGTCCCTACCCCTACCCCATTGTCTTTTGTCTACACAGTAGCCACTCCCCTCCTGAAACAGTTCAAGGGCATCTCATCACACAAATCCAAACTCTTCCCTGGGGTTCCCTAGGACTTCTATAATCTGGTCCTGCTTGGCTCAGCAGCCACATCTGTACCAATTTTCAGTCAACTCACTAAGTTCCAGCACCTTGGCCTCCTTACTGTTCTTGGAAGAACTGAGGGTAACTCTGAACTCAGGGCCCTTTGCCTGTTGGTCTTCTTTGCCTGGAATGCATCCTTCATCATCTTTTTTCCATCTTGCTGGTCTTGGCAAAGGAGGCGTTCATTGAGCACACTAAGGTAGCTCCCCTCTCTGGGTCGCCTTGTTATTTTGTGGGCAGGTGGGTCAGTGTCAAGATCTTAGTAACATCCAGAGCCCTCCAAGATGGAGGCTTGGAGGGCTCTGGGGCTAATACTTCAGAGGTATAGACATAAAATGTCATATAGAAAAGCATATCCACCAATACATTCTTGTCATGACCACAAAGAGTGAGCGGGGCAACTGTATGGAAGAAGATGTCTAGAAGGCAAGTGAATACATTCTGGGTTATTTGATTTTGGTTTCTGTGAGAGAATAGGACTCTCTGACAGCTTATAAGGGTATCTCTGCACATTTTCCTCTGCCAGGCATGTCTGCACCTTACTCATTTCTCCCACAATGAAAGAGAAATGTCCCTTCTGATAGGTCTGAACCTGAGCCATTGATGGGGCCACTATTACTAATGGATTGGGCTGCTGTGCTTGGTACCCTTGAGTCTGCTGGTACCAAGGTGAAATTTCAGGAAGATTCCAGGGCCTTGCTAAGGCTTTGGTACTGTGCTTCTTGCTTTGACTTGACCTTCAATATGATATAGTCATTTTGATTCCTATTTTGAGGTTTTCCTAACTCTCTGGGGAACATGGTGTGGTGGTGGGGAACAGAAGAGAGCTTTGAGACAGATGGAGAAAGCTGATTGGTCAGGCAGGACTCAGGTTTCTCTTGGTCTTGGCCACAACTCTGTTAGAGAACTTCCCAACCTCACTCTTAATTGTTAAGGATTAAAAATCTGATGCGTGTCTTAGTCTGTTTAGGCTGCTATAACAAAATATCATAAACTGAGTAGTTTATAAACAGCAGAAATTTGCTTCTCACAGTACTGGGGGCTGGGAAGTCCAGGATTATGGCTGATTTGGTGTCTTGGCAGGATCTGCTTTTTGATACCTTTTCCCTGTGTCCTCACATGGTAGAAGGGGTGAGAGAGTTCTCTGGGACCTCTTAGGGCATTAATTCTGTTTATGAGGGCTCCACCCTTATAGCCCAATCACCTCCCAAAGACCCTACTTCTCAACATCATCACCCTGGAGGTTGACATGTCAACATATGAAATTTAAAAGGACACAAATATTCAGACTAAAGCAATGTGTGAAATTAATTTCTATTTAGAAAATGCTATTGAATTAAGCACAGAAGGTGGTTGCACAAATGGATTTTTAGAAATAGGATGATGCAACGATGGCAGCTATGTTGCCTGGGAGAGGCTCATGTGTGACTCGCCACTCTCCCTGCTAGGTGGAAAGAATTAGAAAACGTGTGTTGAGAGTGGCAGGGGATAAACATGAAATGCAGAAACACCAACAGGGAAATCCATTAATCATGTTTGTCTGTGATCACCCAGGAAGAAACAGATATCTGTTCTTTGTGGCAGTCGCTAATGGAAGAGACTGTGCTGTGATTTCATGTTTGAGATTGGAAGAGGCAAGGGGACAGATAGCAAATGATGCCACAGGAGAGGCACAGTGCGTGGGCTGAATCATCAAAGTGACATGTGTTTGCTAAATGTGGCTCAAGTTAGGGGCTGGGGTGGGCATGTCTGTGCAACTTCTGTATCCACTGAGGACCCGCCTTGAGGCAGCTCTGTGCTGGGGGCTGCCTGTGCACAGCCCACCCTATGGAGCCCACAGCCTCCAGGGGGGAGAAGTGGGGCACAAAACCATCAACTGGGCAGTGTGACAAGTGCTGTGGAAACCAAACTACATGAAGCAGAGACTGTGTAGCGGACTTGTGGGAGGGCCTGGTTACATGGGAGGAGGGTCACAAGAAGAGGGTGACTGATATGATTTGGATTTACGTTCCACCCAAATCTTATTTATTTATTTATTTATTTATTTATTTATTTATTTATTTGAGACAGAATGTCACTTTGTCACCCAGGGTGGAGTGCAGTGGCGTGATCTCGGCTCACTGCCATGTCTGTCTTCTGAGTTGAAGCAATTCTTCTGCCTCAGCCTCCTGCGTAGCTGGGATTACAGCATGTGCCACCACTCCCAGCTAATTTTTTTGTATTTTTAGTACAGATGAGGTTTTACCATGTTGGCTAGGTTGGTCTCGAACTCCTGACCTCAGGTGATCCTCAGGCCTCCCACATTGCTGGGATTATAGGCGTGAGCCACAGGACTGGCCCGAATCTCATTTGAAATTGTAATTCCTGATATAGGGGGAGGGGCCTGGCAGGAGGTGACTGGATCCTGGGGGTGGATTTCCCTCCAGCTATTCTCCTGATAGTGAATTATCTCACAAGATCTGGTTGTTTAAAAGTGTGTAGCATCTCCTGCTTTACTCTTTCTTTCTTTTTCTCCAGCCATGTAAGACGTGTCTGCTTCCCCTTTACCTTCTGCCATGATTCCAAGTTTTCTGAGGCCTCCCCAGCCAGGCTTCCTGTACAGCCTATGGAACTGTGAGTCAATTACATCTCTTTTCTTTATAAATTACCCAGTCTTAGATAGTTCCTTATAGCAATGTGAGAACGGACTAATACAGAGACTTTCAATAATACTGACCTGGGAAATGTTATTGGTTAAGGCTCCAGTTTGGAAAAAGCTCAAGGGTCAACTGGTGAGGGCAAATTGACCATACATTCCCCTGCAAATTCTTCCCCCTGGGAACCCACAGGGCTGAATTGCCAAACTCTGAGACCCACTGGCTTTTGCAGATGAGCGAAGCAAATGTGCATTTGCCATCCTCCCATTTAGTGTCCCAGATGTGTCTTCTAGATCAAGGCTCTGCAACTTGTTCTCTAAAGGGCCAGGCGGTAAATATTTTCAGCATTGTGGGCCACAGGGTCTCTGTTGCAGCTGCTCAGCACTGCAGTTGTAGCAAGAGAACAACATAGATATACAGAAATCAACAGGCATGGTGGTCTGGCCACAGACAGAAGTTCTGGATCCTTGCTACTCACAGCATGGACCCTGACTTGGTATTGTCAGCATGTCCTGGTGCACCACTGGTCTGCAGCTGGTCCTGGTGCACCTGAATTTCCATTCATAAGGTAAATCCTAACACAAATTCTTGCGTGGGAATGGATTTCTTTAATCAGATTGCTTTCTTGGCAGTGCTCTACTGGAAGTGGGGGTTCGGATGAAGGAAGGGCGAAACTCATTTGGAACTTGGAGATCACGGAAAGGTGGCTCTGAAGGGGGTGAATGGGGACTGGGCATGCCACTGGAGGGTAGCCCCTGGGAAAACACTGGGACCTGTGGAGGAAAAAGCTCTGGGAAGTGACAGTGGAGCCAGGTGGAAGACAGGAGGGTGTCAGAAGTAAGTCGTCCCTAAGCAGAGAGTTTGTTGATTGCTCCTTTAGAAGCCAGGCACTGTCAGGACAGGAGGGTGGGATGAGGAGATGGACGTGAATCTGACCCGGCTTCTTTGAGGGAGCCTGAAGGTAAGGAGGGTGAGGCATGGGCGAGAGTAACGTGATGGTGCAGTTGTCAGCAAGCAGAGGCATGAGTCACAGCAAGCAGAGGCATGAGGTAAAGCAAGCAGAGCCGTGAGTGACAGCAAGTGTGCGCGAGAGTTCGTGGAGGAGGTGGCATCTAGCTTGGGTGGGTGGTGCCATGAGCCCCAGAAGACATCATGGGAGAAATGGAATTGGCCTTTGAGAAATGGGAATTTTAACATGTACAGATGAGCGCTGAAAGTCATCCCCAATAGAGAGGACAGGACGAATGAAAGCAGGAAAGTGGAAAATCAAGAAGTCAGTATGAAAAGGAAAATACTGGTTCATTGGCACCTGGGTTTGCGTGGTAATGTGAGGGAATGTTAAAGAGTGTCTTTCTCTTGATGAAGAATTTTCTGTACTTTTTCCTTAGTGAATAGATGGTACCTTAGGAAATAGAAAATAGCAACAATAATCATGTAGATTGTGATCAAGTTAGGTAGAGTCTTGAATTGCCAAGCTAAGTTTGATTTCATCTGTGGGCAAAGTGATTTCATCATTGGCTTGGTGTCCACACCACCAACCATGCCCATTTCTGTGTTCCTAATTAAACTTGAGTCTCTTCACTCTAAGAGGAACATGGCCCATCCCACCCAACCCTGAATTAAGAACAAAGTGGTGAGAAGGAATGTCCAAGAAATAGTTTATTCCAAACAAGAAATGCCAACTTGAACAGAACCAGAAAATCTGGTGTTCCTAGGGCAACTTGCAGCTCCTGCCCCTAATTTGTGAACTCAGCCCAGTTAAAAAAAAAAAAAAAAAAAAAAATCTTAAGAGCCTCCAGGGTCACAGTGAGGAGAGGAGCAGGTCCATTATTTCCTGGGGGAGGTGGGGAGCAGGTTGGTTGTTGATGGGGACATGAAGTAAAGAAAAGTGTGCAAAACAAGTCAACTGACGAGGACCACACAATCCAGAAATAGCCTCAGTTCAAAGGAGGAAAACAATGACTATTTCTTTTTTTAAAACAAAAATATAAAACCTCACCATACATTAAAATGTCTTTTAATAAATCTAAGAGATGACATGGACAGCCCCAAGGATTGAGTAATCATGTAAAAAGTGAACAATGGAAGGTGGATGAAAAAATAAAAACACAATCGAACTTCAGCAGGATGTAACAAATATCAAAGACTCCAGGAAGAACATTTGGAAGAATCCTAAACAGGAGGCTTGTTTGCAGAGAAAACTGACCTGCCAGGTGAGTGAAGGAAGAAAGTATCTAAATAATGATGATTATTATGCTGACAAAAAAGGCCATTCAATGAGTCATCCAATGCTTGGGGTTACACACAGGATCTTCTTTAACCCTATAACTCCCCTGCAACGTTAGTTTTATTATCCTCATTTAAAAATGAGGAAACTGCCATTCAGAGCAATTGCATGCCTTGCCTAAGGTCTCCCACTTAGTAGCCAGCAAGGCTGGATTCTGAACACAAACCTGACTCCAAAGTCTAAGCTTTCCCTGCTTATCCCAACATCTTCCAGTTAAAGGCAAGCTTCTCCCTGAGCAGATCAGAACGTAGTTTGCTTTTTGTGTGAACCCATTTTCTTCCTGAAATAAACTTTCTAAGCACCCATGCTTCCTAATGTATAAAGAGGGAGCCGCCCCACCAATACAGATGGGGTACTCTCTGTAAGATGCTGACAAGCTGATTTTACACCCTTCCCAGGAGAGAAAACCCTGAAAGCTGATAGAGTTGGAGAGTTCTGCTGCAGGTCTGGGCTTTCGGGCCAGTTGGATGGGGTGCTGATTACACTCTGTAGGAGTAACCTGACTCTCATCTGAATGGACACCTGTGTGCCATCCCAGCACAAAGGATATGGTGGTGGTGAGTACTGCTGAAATTAAAAGGGTGGTCTTAAATGAGGGGAGGAGCGAGACCGCAGCACTGAGACCTTGGGGACAAGGCTGGTCTGCATGCTGCACCATCTTACAAGGTCAGAAGGACTGTGGCTTGCCAGAGAATGCACATGAAGACACTTCAGGTTTTGCTTCAGGATTTAGGAGTGTTGTTTTCACAGAAGGGGCCAAAATATCAGATATTTATTTTGCTGTCGGGGCTGTGTTTTCTGAAAGTGCTCTCTAACAAGCTAGGGTGTGCCAAATTGCAAAGTCATGACGGTTTAATTGCTTTGGGGAATGGGGGTTCACTTCACATATTAAGGTTATATTTTGCACGTAAAAATGATTTTATAAATATCAGAGGTTTTTCATGTTTCCTATCTAATTGGGCTCTCCCCATAATCTTGTAATTTGAAGTGGGGCAGAAGTGTTTCACCCCTTTGGCAGATGCAGAAAACTGAGGCACAGAGAGGGCGTGACTTGTCTGAGGTCACACAGTGAATCAGTCATGGAGATGGGACCAGAACCCAGGCTTCCCAGCTCCAAGTCCAGGGCTCTTTCTGCATCTGATGTTTTCAGGGGCAAGACAGGGACCTTCCGGGCATAAAGAGGGGCTCTGGGTGGGCAGGGCAGAGACAAGTGCAGTCCTGTTGAGCAGCAACAAGTGTGGGCTTAGCTGCTGCAGCCGCGGGTGCAGGTGGTGGTGAGGAGGTTGTTGTTGCACCCATCCTGGAGCTTGCTTTGGGCCTGGCCTCCAGCTCGGCTGTCGGTGTCCAAGAGCTGGCTGCCCTGTCCCTGCTGCCTCCTGAGCCTGCAAACAAGCACAGATCTGAGTTAGTGGTGCAGCATGGGGTTATAGAGGCATGTCTAGGAGACACGCTGGGCAGGCAGTCAGCTCAAACCCTCCCCTGCCTGGAAGGATTGATCATCAAAGCATCCAGGGTGCTGTGCGCTGGAGCCAGACAGGCCTGGGATCAAAGCACAGCTGAGGCGCACTTGGGTGGGTTAATTAATGCATACAGCCTCAATTTCTCTGTCTATAGAATGGAGATAATAATTCCCATCTTGTGGCTCCTTGTGATGCTTGCTTGAGATCATATATTTATTGTCTGGACAGAGGGAGGGAGGGAACAAGAGAACAAAGGGACTAAAATGGCG
>NW_016817402.1:0-455 GCF_001698545.2 Rhinopithecus bieti | reverse complement strand
CCTGTAATCCTAGCTACTTGGGAGGCTGAGGCAGGAGAATTGCATGAATCCTGGAAGCCACGGTTGTAGTGAGCTGAGATTGCATCACTGCACCAGCCTGGGCAGCAAGAGTGAAACTTTGTCTCAAAATAAATAAATAAATTGATTAAATAAGCTAGAGAGCTAGAACTCGTTTTAAAGAAATTTTTTTTTTTCTGAGACGGAGTCTTGCTCTGTCGCCCAGCCTGGAGTGCAATGGCACAATCTTGGCTCTCTGCAACCTCTGCCTCCCGGGTTTAAGTGATTCTCCTGCCTCAGCCTCCTGAGTAGCTGGGATTACAGGCGCCCGCCAATACTCCTGGCTAATTTTGTATTTTAGTAGAGATGGGGTTTCACCATGTTGGTCAGGCTGGTCTCTTAACTTCTGACATCGTGATCCTCCCCTCTCACCCTCCCAAAGTGCTGAGATTACAGGC
>NW_016817401.1:5155-9677 GCF_001698545.2 Rhinopithecus bieti | reverse complement strand
GCCACCATCATTTCAAAATCTTTATAGCCGTTATGTGGAGGTCAGATGCATTCTAAATATAAAGGGAAATGATCAAGTTAAGGGCAGGAAAAAAGATGAAGAGGCTTTAAAAAGAATAGAGGAAGAAGAAAAAAGCACTACATGAAGAGAAAAGGGTAGGGAATCCAGTGAAAAGGCCAGCTCAGATAGCTTAGGAGAACTTAAAGCCAGGCCTTAGAGCCAGGTAGCTATCGAAGAATTGAAGGAGGAGGGCACGGGGGCACCCAGAACCTACAGGAAGCTAAACAAAGAGTCTGACTTCCTACACACAATAGTGTGTTCAGGTTGGCACCTTCCATTTTAGCAACAGAAAGATATAATAATATGATTTCACCAAAGGGAAAATACCCTAATAATATTACATTTTAATTTAATTTAGGATACATATTTGTTTCTCACCACAAAGATGACAACAGTTTCAAATATTACATTTTCTTAAATCATCTCTGAGAAGCATAAAGGAATTGATAATGGTTTGCCATTTACATGTTGAACCTGTATCTATAAAAGCTGCAAACAGGCTAAGTTAAACTAGAACTTAAGAGTCCCATTAGATATAGTACTTCATTTTAATTGAGCTTTGAAAGACTGAAGGCTTAAAGTCTAAACATTTTCATCTGAGATGTTTAGTCCGTACCCAGTCATCAGATGGTTAGGAGTTTGGCATGACGAATTCTTCACGGTCCATTTGCTAAATGACACATTATAAAAGCAAGCACCACTGAAAAGGATGTGCTTGTCTCTAAAGCTCCAACCTCATTGCAGACTGACTGCTTTATATTGGTCTTTGTCTAACCATTTTATGGTACAAGAAGACTCTAACCACATATATATGTTAAAGACTCCTTGAAATGTTCTCACACTGGCTAGGACCAGAAACACTAAAGTTCAGAGAAGCTGTCCTTCTGGCCTCAACATAGAGGCTGCCCAGAAGGATCAGGATTTTAAAATCCTGATTAAGATGTATTATCCTTCCCCTCAAGATGGAGATGCTTATTCTTATAAAATAGCTTAACCCTCTCCACTCCACAATTAGATAACTTGTGTTGAGAAGTAACCAGTTCCTAGTAGAACAGTTGAGAATGCTAATTAAGTAAGCTCAGTAAGGCTGCTTTAAAATGAAAAATCCTGAAAATTGAGAGAGATAACAAACTTTGAAAAAAAGTTTAAAGGAAGACCCAGAAATTGTGCTTTAGGTTGACACACTGTTGGTAGTTTGCATTTTTCAAAGGCTTTATTTCATCTAATTTGTTTGATGTACTGGCATAAAGTTGTTCATAATATTCCCTAATTGTCCTTTTAGTATCTGTAAGGTCTGTAGTGATTTGACAACTATTGGGCTAAACAAGCACAACTGGCTTGAGAAAGAAAAAGGTGTGGGGAGCAATAATTTGAGCCTGCTTTGATAGATCGTATGAAGCATAACTTTTCAAGGAGCATTCTCCCCACCTTGGCCAAAAAAATGTAGATGAGGTTAGTGGAGGTGGGGAATGGAATTTTTTTATGGGTCTAGTGATTGGGCTGTTGGTCTGATTAGCTGCCCATTTGTCTGCACGTTGCTTTCTCCTCCCATTCTGTGCTCCCTGCCATCGCCCTGCAGCTGCTGCCCAGGAAGCCTGAGGAAGGGATTCCCTCTGGAGCTGATGGCAGTGGCGCTTTGGAAACTGCTGGCAGGGGGTAGGCTATAAAAAACAATTTGGTCTGGGAACAAAAGGCATCAATCACAGCAGTGTCATCAACCCTTGATTTGGATGGGGAGAAAGAAATTTCTTGGATCACCCTGGAAGCAGGAAAGGAAGAGTTATTTTATTTAGTCATCTCCGCTTTCCTATGTATTAGAGGCTCTAATTAAATTAATGGGAAAGCTAATGCATGACTGCTTCACAAAGATCTTTTTCTTTAGTCATGTCCTTTGGTGAGGTGGAAGAAAGTTATATAAAATTGCCAGAAATCACTGGACTCTATCTTTAGAAATAAACTTCTCCGTTCAGTAAATTTCTCTCATAAGCCTGGGAGTTTCTGAGATATAATTAACTTTTGGAACATAATTATGGATCTTAAATGAAAGGTGTAAAGATAATATAGAGAATGTTACTAGTAAGGGGACTAACAAAAACAGAGAACCCAAGGAAAGCAATTGAAGTCACAGAAATAGCAAACTGAGAAGAACTGGACCATCTCTGAATCAAAAATCAAGTCTTAGACCAGGTGCAGTGGCTCACGCCTGTAATCTGAACACTTTGAGAGGCCAAAGCAGAAGAATAGCTTGAGCCCAGGAGTAAAAGACCAACCTGGGCAACAAAGTGAGACCCTGTCTCTACAAAAAAATTGTTTTAATTAGCTGGGCGTGGTGGCTCATGCCTGCATTCCCAGCTACTTAGGAGGCTGAGGTGGGAGGACCACTTGAGCCCAGGAAGTCAAGGCTGCAGTGAGCTATGACAGTGTTGCTGCACTCCAGCCTGGGTGACAGAAGACTCTGTATCAAAAAGAAAAAATAATAATAAAAGCATCATCTGAATAGTTCTTATAAAGAGTTAACTGCATAAGAGAAGTGGCAGTATTTCTGAACTGGGAGAGTACTTCTCAAATACTATATAACTTTCAAATCAAGCTTATCCATGACACCCTTAACACAGGACAGACAAGTTATTGCCCTGGGCTCCTTTCTCCAAGCATTATCTCATGCTCCAAAATCCCACACCCACGTCCCCCATCCCCATGCCACACACATGCACACAAATAGAAACTTAAGTAGGAATGCCCAGGTTAGACATGTACTCTTTATTCTGGCTAAGTACAAGAAGATTGGCAAGAGGCCTGGGAAGAGGGGGCTTCTAGATGCCATCCCAGATCTAAACTTCTAAAGAAAAAAGAGAGGAATCTAAACTTCTGTTTAGTTTCAAGTTTTAAGAGAGCTGCATGCTTGCTTGCTTTTTTGGCTGTCTTTAGTTTGAGTCCTGGAGAAAGGAACCAAACAAAATGACATATCGTGCTTAACAAGGATGCCACGCTATGATTCTGTATGATGAAAATGCATTAAGGCACCAGTACTTAACAACCACAAATGCATGCACAGTACTTTGGTAACACTTAACAGGTTATGTTGGAAGACAGACTTCTCCTCTTCTAGTTATTTTGGAAGTAAACAAGAAGGCAGACTTCTCATTTTCCTACTCACCTTATGCTGCACTTCCCAGTTCCTGGCTCATGAAGTAAGGAAATCAAATGTGTGCAAAATTAAAGAATTCCATGATAACTATATTATTTTCCATTTGCATGTGGATTTGTCTACCGATCCCTAAAATATATCTTAAATTAGTCTGCTTTTCTCCACTTTTCCCCTTCCATTTTATTTTTATTTATTTATTTTTTTTGAGACAGGTTCTAGCACTGTCGCTCAGGCTGGTGTGCAGTTACACAATCATGGCTCACTACAGCCTTGACCTTCTGGGCTTAAATGTTCCTCCTGCCTCAGCCTCACAAGTAGCTGGAACTACAGGCATGCACCATGATGTCCGGCTAATTTTTGTATTTTTACTAGAGATGTGGTTTCCCCATGTTGCCCAGGCTGGTCTCAAACTACTGGGCTCAAGCGATTGGCCCGCCTCAGTCTCCCAAAACGTTGGAATTACAGGCATGAGCCACCGCACTCAGCTCCCGCTCCATTAAAACAACAATAACAACAACAACGAATGGCAGGTCTGGATTGGAGATGACTACCAGCACAGAATTTTTCTTTCTTTTTTTTTATGTTTGATATGTTTAGACAGAATCTTCCTCTGTCCCCTAGTCTGCAGAACACTGGTATGATTACGGCTTACGGCAGCCTTGACCTCCTGGGCTCAAGCAATCCTCCCACCTCAGCTTCCCAAGTGGCTGAGACCAGAAGTGCAGGCCACTACACCCAGCTAATTTTTATACTTTTTGTAGAGACGTGGTTTTGCTATGTTGCCCAGGCTGGTCTTGAACTCTTGGCCTCAAGTGATCCTCCTGCTTTGGCCTCCCAAAGTGCTAGGAGTATAGGCATGAGCCACCACACCCAGTTGGAATTTTTTGCTACACACAATGCTGCCCTTTTTTTTCTTTCCTCCATGACAGAGGCTTTGAATGTGGAAATGACCTCCTAAAGCTGTCACACTGGAATCCTACTGTAAAAATGATTTGCTTTTTCCTGTATGTCCTTGGTCATTGCTAAAAAATATAACAATTTATTGGCCGGGCGTGGTGGCTCAAGCCTGTAATCCCAGCGCTTTGGGAGGCCGAGACGGGCGGATCACGAGGTCAGAAGATCGAGACCATCCTGGCTAACATGGTGAAACCCCGTCTCTACTAAAAAATACAAAAAACTAGCCGGGTGAGGTGGCGGGCGCCTGTAGTCCCAGCTACTCGGGAGGCTGAGGCAGGAGAATGGCGTAAACCCGGGAGGCGGAGCTTGCAGTGAGCTGAGATCCGGCCACTGCACTCCAGCCCGGGCGACAGAGCG
>NW_016817401.1:0-1362 GCF_001698545.2 Rhinopithecus bieti | reverse complement strand
AAAAAAAAAAAAAAAAAAAGGAAACATTTGGATTTACATCATGCAAGATTGTCAAGAATAGATCCAAACTGGAAAGAAATAAGTAAAACTATCTCTATTCACAGATGGCATAAACCTATATATGGAAAATCCTAAGGAATTTACAAGGAAGCCACTAGAGCTAATAAATTCAGCAAAGATGTAGGTTATAAGATCAATACACAAAAATCAATTGTATTTCTATACATCAGCAATGACAGTCCAAAAAAAATTTTTAAATCACTTTCATTTACAATAGCATATAGCTATTGTAGCATACAATAGACAAATAAAATGCCAAGGGATAAATTTAACCCAAGAAGTGAAAGGCTTATACATTAAGAATTGTAAAACATTGCTGAAAGAAATTGAAGAATACCTAAATAAATGAGAAGACATTATTTTTCATGGATAGGAAGATTCGATATTGTCAAGATGTCAATACTACCCAAAGCAATCTACAGATCCAATGCAGCTCTTGCCAAATGTCCAACAAGCCTTTTTTGCAGAAATGGAAAGCCAATCCTCAAATTCATATGAAATTGCAAGGGGTTCTGAGGAGCCAAAACAATCATGAAAAAGAACAAAGTTGGAGGACTGACTTGTACTCTCAATTTCAAAACCTTCTACAAAGCTACAGTAGTCAGCACAGTGTGGTAATGACATCCTTATGCCAGACATGTAGACCAGTAGAATAGACCTAAGAGTCCAGTGCTCTCTTCGGCAGCACATATACCAAAACTGGTATGATACAGAGAGGTTATTAGCATGGCCCCTGTGCAAGGATGATGCACAATTTATGAAGCATTTCATATTTTTAAAAAAGAATGAGAATCCAGGAATAAACCCAGGCATCTATGGTCAACAAATTTTTGACAATGGTACCAAGTCCATTCATGGAGAAAGAACAGTCTCTTCAACAGATGGTACTAGGACAATTGGATTTCCACATGCAAATGGATAAAGTTGGACCCCTATACCACACCATATACAAAAATGAACTCACAATGGACCAATGACCTAAATATAAGAGCTAAAACAATAAACATCTTAAAAGAGGCCAGGTGCAGTGACTCACACCTGTAATCTCAACACTTTTGGAGGCCAAGGTAGGAAGATCACTCGAGACCCGGAGTTTAAGACCAGCCTGGACAACATAGGGAGACGCCATCTCTACAAAAAATGTTAAAAATTAGCTGGGTGTGGTAGTGTGCTCCTGTGGTCCCAGCTACTTGGGAGGCTGGTGCACAAGAATCACTTGAACCCAGGAGGCAGAGGTTGAAGTGAGCCAAGATTGTGCCACTGGACTCCAGCATGGGCAACAAAGACTCAAATGTCTCAAAA
>NW_016817400.1:17512-21152 GCF_001698545.2 Rhinopithecus bieti | reverse complement strand
GTACCTGAAAGTGATGGAGAGTATAGAACCAAGATGGAAAACACTCTTCAGGATACTGTCCAGGAGAACTTCCACAACTTAGCATGGCAGGCCAACTTTCAAATTCAGGAAATACAGAGAATATCACAAACACACTCCTCAAGAACAGCAACTTCAAGATGCATAATTTTCAGATTCACCAAATTTGAAATAAAGGAAAAAATGTAAGGACAGCCAGAGAGAAAGGTGAGGTTCCCCAAAAGGGAAACATTCAGACTAACAGCGGATCTCTTGGCAAAACTCTACAAACCAGAAGAGAGTGGGGACCAATATTCAACATTCTTAAAGAAAAGAATTTTCAACCCAGAATATCATATCCAGTAAAACTGAGTTTCAGAAGTGGAGGAAAAATAAAATTCTTTACAGACCAGCAAATGCTGAGAGATTTTGTCACCACCAGGCCTGCTTTACAAGAGCCCCTGAAGGAAGGACTAAATACCCAAAGGTACAACCAGTACCAGCCACTTCAAAAACATGCCATTGTAAAGACCATCGATGCTATGAAGAAACTGCATGAACAAATGAGCAAAATAACCAACTAACATCAAAATGACAGGATCAAATTCACACATAACAGTAAAAGTAAATGGGTTAAATGCTCCAAGATCCATCAGTGTACTGTATTCAGGAGACACATCTCATGTGCAGAGGCACACATGGGCTCAAAATAAAGGAATAGAGGAAGATCTACAAAGAAAATAGAAAACAAACAAACAAAAGCAGGGGTTGCAATCCTAGTCTCTGATAAAACGGACTTTAAACCAACAAGATCAAAAGAGACAAAGAAGGCCATTACATAATGGTAAAGGGATCAATTCAACAAGAAAAAACTAACTATCCTAAATAAATGTGCACCCAATACAGGAGCACACAGATTCATAAAACAAGTCCTTAGAGAGCTACATAGGGACTTTGACTCCCACACAATAATAATGGGAGATTTTAACACCCCACTCTCAACATTAGCAGATCAACAAGAGAGAAAGTTAACAAGGATATCTAGGAATTGAACTCAGTCCAGCACCAAGAAGATCTAATAGACATCTACAGACCTCTCCACCACAAACCAACAGAAAAAAACATTCTTCTCAGCACCACATAGCAACTATTCCAAAATTGACCACATAATTGGAAGTAAAGCACTCCTCAGCAAATGGAAAAGAACAGAAATTGCTACGAACTGTCTCTCAGACCACAGTGCAAACAAACTAGAACTCAGAATTAAGAAACTCACTGAATACTGCCCAACTACAAGGAAACTGAACAACCTGCTCCTGAATGTCTAGTGGGTACACAATGAAATGAAGGCAAAAATAAAGATGTTATTTGAAACCAATGAGAACAAAGACAAAATATATCAGCATCTCTGGTGTATTTAAAGCAGTGTGTAGAGAGAAATTTATAGCACTAAATGACTATGAGAGAAAGCAGGAAAGATCTAAAATTGACACCCTAACATCACAATTAAAAGAACAGGAGAAGCAAGAGCAAATAAATTCAAAACCTAGCATAAGCCAAGAAATACTAAGACCACAGCAGAACTGAAGGGACACACATACACACACACACACACACAAACTTAAAAAAAATCAATGAATGCAGGAGCTGGTTTCTTCAAAGATGAAGAAAATTGATAGACCACTAGCAAGACTAATAAAGAAGAAAAGAGTCAAGAATCCAATAGACCCGATAAAAAAATGATAACGGGGATATAACCACCAACCCCACAGAATTACAAACGACCATCAGAGAATACTAAAAACACCTCTACACAAATAAATTAGAAAATCTAGAAGAAGTGTATAAATTCCTGGACACATACACCCTCCCAAGACTAAACCAGGAAGAAGTTGAATTCCTGAATAGACCAATAACAGGCTTTGAAATCGAAGCAATAATTAATAGCTTACCAACCAAAAAAAGTACAGGACCAGACAGATTCACAGCCAAATCCTACCAGAGGTACAAGAAGGAGCTGGTACCACTCCTTCTGAAACTATTCCAATCAATAGAAAAAGAGGGAATCCTCCCTAACTCATTTTATGAGGCCAGCATCATACTGATACGAAAGCTTAGCCGAGACACAACAAAAAAAGACAATTTAGACCAATATCCCTGATGAACATCGATGCAAAAATCCTCAATAAAATACTGGCAAACCGAATCCAGCAACATTAAAAAGGTTATCAACCACTTTCAAATTGGCTTCATTTCTGTGATGCAAGGCTGGTTCAACATATGCAAATCAATAAATATAACCCATCATATAAACAGAACCAAAGACAAAAACCACATAATTATCTCAATACATGTGGAAAAGGCCTTTGACAAAATTCAACAGCCTTCACGCTAAAAGCTGACAATGAATTCGATATTGATGGGACATATCTCAAAATAATAAGAGCTATTTATGACAAATCCACAGTCAATATCATACCAAATGGACAGAAACCAGAAGCATTCCCTTTCAAAACTGGCACAAGACAGGGATGCCCTCTCTCACCACTCCTGGCCAGGGCAATCAGGCAGGTGAAAGAAAGAAAGGATATTCAGTTAGGGAAAGAAGAAGTCAAATTGTCCCTGTTTGCAGAAGACATGTTTCTATATTTAGAAAACCCCATCGTCTCAGCCCAAAATCTCCTTAAGCTGATAAGCAACTTCAGCAAAGTCTCAGGATACAAAATCAATGTACAAAAATCACAAGCATTATTATACACCAATAACAGACAAACAGAGAACCAAATCTTGAATGAACTCTCATTCACAATTGCTTCAAAGAGAATAAAATACCTAGGAATCCAACTTACAAGGAATGTGAAGGACCTCTTGAAGGAGAACTACAACCACTGCTTAATAAAATAAAAGAGGACACAAAACAAATGTAAGAACATTCCATGCCCATGGATAGGAATAATCAATATCATGGAAATAACCATAGTAACCAAGAGAATTTATAGATTCAGTGCCATTCCCATCAAGTTACCAATGACGTTCTTCACAGAATTCTAAAAAACTACTTCAAGTTCATATTGAACCAAAAAAAGAGCCTGCATTGACAAGACAATTCTAAGTCAAAAGAACTAAGCTGGAAGTATCACACTACCTGACTTCAAACTATACTACAAGGTTACAGTAGCCAAAACAGCATGGTACTGTTCCCAAAACAGAGATATAGACCAATGGAACAGGACAGAGCCCTCAGAAGTAATACCACGTGTCTACAATCATCTGATCTTTGACAAACCTGATAAAAACAAGAAATGGGGAAAGGATTTCCTATTTAATAAATACTGCCGGCACACGTATGTTTATTGCGGCACTATTCACAATAGCAAAGACTTGGAATCAACCCAAATGTCTATCTGTGACAGACTGGATTAAGCAAATGTGGCACATATACACCATGGAATACTATGCAGCCATAAAAAAGGATGAGTTTGTGTCCTTTGTAGGAACATGGATGCAGCTGGAAACCATCATTCTTAGCAAACTATCACAAGAACAGAAAACCAAACACCGCATGTTCTCACTCATAGGTGGGAACTGAACAATGAGATAACTTGGACTTGGGAAGGGGAACATCACACATTGGGGCCTATCA
>NW_016817400.1:0-15872 GCF_001698545.2 Rhinopithecus bieti | reverse complement strand
TACTAGAATTCCTAGGCAGAGAGTTTTGAAAATACTAAGAAGGAAAAGATATTCTAATAGAAAGGAATAAGTGGAGTATATTCTAGTTGCTGATGACGTAATCTTATATTTAGAAACTCATGATTCCATCAAAAAAAACCCATGAGAGTTTGAAAAGTAAACTTGGTAAAGTTACAGATTACAAGATCAACATACAAAAAAGTCATGTTTCTTTTTACAATTTTAAGTTATTTTTAATTTTATTGTGGTTATGTAGTAGATATATTTATAGGGTACAGAGATGTTTTGATACAGAAATGTAATATGACATAAATGCTTCCATGGAAAACAGAATAACCATTCCTTAAAGCATTTATTGTTTGAGTTACAATTTAATTGCATTATTTAAATTATATAAAAATATGCAGTTATTATAGACTATAGTCAACCTATTTTGCTATCAAATATCAAACTATTCAGAAACAGCTAGTGGCATGAGTGTCATGGAAAATAATGAAAAAGGTGAGTAAATACAACATCTTCAATAGAAACAACCAGGAGCCAAGAGAACCCCCTGCACCCAAGGAAGTGGTAAGTGAATGTGTAACCCTGAAAAATCACACTTCTTCCACAAATGTTAGTAACCCTCAGGTAAGAAAATCTCTTTGTTAACCCATTTCATCAGTGCATTTAGTATAACAGACAGAGCTAAGTGGAGTCTCCACAAAGCAGTCATTCAAGCATCCATAAAGACCCTAGAGACTTAGATACTCAGGCTTTCCAGCAAAAGTAGCTACAGCTCCAATAAAGTGAGAGGTTGGGACCGGGCATGGTGGTTCATGCCAGTAATCCCAGCACCTTGGGAGGGCAAGGCAGGTAGATCATGAGATCAAAAGATTGAGACCATGCTGGCCATCATGGTGAAACCCCACCTCTACTGAAAATACAAAAATTAGTTAGGTGTGATGGCGTGTCCCTGTAATCCCAGTGAGGAAGAAAGTTCAAAATCCTAAGGAAATTGAACAAAGGATTCTTTTCAAAGCAATTTTACTTCTGCAAGAGGAGTGCCTCCTTGATCGGTCACCATGAGAGCATAATTGAACAAAGGGGCATGAGAGCCTTTATTTCTGATGCAAGTCCTGCCCCTGTACCCTTTCTCCATTGGCTGGGGCTGGGTCATACAATCTCAACTCATTTCAGTTGGCTAAACCTTTGACTTTTTTTAGGTTAGGTGGACACATAAAAGAAGGCAGAGAGGAAAGGGGAAGGGGTGTCTGTAATGAGTTAGAAAGTTAGTCTTCTTTACAAATAAGGAAAGGAATGTTAGCTGGTATTGATAATGGCTGGTTCTGTGGTGTGCCTGGGCTTCTAACCAAGGCAAAAGGAAAAAAAGGAGTAAAAGGAAAAAAAAAAGAGGGGTGGGTACTATAAATTAGAGAATAAAAGATTGATCAGGTTATTTGAGGAGAAACCTTATCATATCCTACAGCTTCACCTTTTCCTTTTTTTTTTTTTCTTTTAAAAAATAACTCTCCTCAAATCTTTTAGCATAATTTGGCTTTGTTGTCCTATTGATATTCTAGAAGGAAAAGCTTATTTGAATCAGGGGGAGGAGGATAGTAAGAGGTTTTACTGAGAGCTGTTTCAATAAGTCTTTGTATTAATCTTTGGGCACAGGGTATGATGCAGCATCTTATGAGAATAAGCAACCCTATTCCAATGGCCAGAGAGATGAGGACTGAGGATGTAAGTCCCTTCCATCTACTGAACAAATTTCCCATTAAATTTGTGAAGATACCGTTTAGTCTAGAATTTTTGGCTAGCCCATTTGATAGGGCAGTAAGACCCTGTAATGTTTTAGTTATGGTCTTGCCAGGAGCAGTATTATTAGGGATATAAGTACAGTATTAGGTCCTGATCATGACACAAACTCGACTTTCTTTTGCTAGCATCTTGTCTAATGCTATCCTATATTCCCAGGCCATTTGACTATCGAGTTCTAATTGTTCAGCTATTCCTTTAATAGCATCTCTAAAATAATTAATAAATAATTGCTGATTGTAATAAATATAATTTATCCAATTCACATTTTTATTTACAGTTAACCACCAGAAGAACGTACATTCAAATCTGGCTGTTATTTGATTTCAGGGCTTAAATTAGTTTGCACTGCTCTTGGGACCCCAATGACATTTATATTAACATGAGAATTGAAGGACCCATGGGAGGGCCTCTCTCGTTTGATGATATTTGGTTCCTACCTTTTCTGGTTGATGAAATGCCAGGGTGAAAGGGATGGCCAATTGAATTAGAGCACAAATTCTGCTCCAGTTACTTGGCAGAGTGTCCAGTATTGGTCCACCACAAAACGACCACACATCACCTCAAGGATGGCTAAGGACAGTCTGTGGGGTAATCTCTTGGAAGGGCTTAAGCTCACTGCATCCCATTAAGGATACCAGCAATGTCAAGTTATCTCCCTGTCATGAGAGTCACAAAGTAAAATGGTCATTGGCAGACGGATGCTGAACGGCCCTTGGTGACTGACCCGCAGGGTGTTGAACTTTAAGGAACAGCAGAAAAAGAGCTTGGCATGATTTGTTGCCCCAGGCTGAGGGGTTTTGGAAGAGAGCCACCATACATCTCATGCCGAGTCAGCTGGAAGACCAAGTAGAAAGGGAACAATCTGGGCCTCTGGTCTACCGTGCACACAAAGGTAACATTCACTTTTGTTTAAAGTGCAAAAGGAATATTTAATCCATTCCAGCCAAGCATTTGCATCTTGATATCCTGTGTCTAGAGCTACAGTTTGCCTTAAATTTTCTACCTTCATAACCATTACCTTAATTGAGTCCTTTTGGAGATGGGAAGATGATGTTGGACTTGCTATTTTTGGGCAAAGCATTGGGTTCCACGTATCTCCTGGACTTTGTATCATACTCCTTTATTATTGTTTACCAGTGTTTTAACTAACCTTAGGAAGAAGATTCCCATAGAGTGCTGTCCATCAACGTCTGCTCCTTACCCATAAGTACGAATATAAACAACTCTTGGACAATCATCCGGGGATTATTTATCATCAGCAACAAGAGATTACAGTGTAATAGCTTATAATTTGAAGGGGTGGGACAACAGACTAGTTGGAGTTTTTGTTTCAGTCCCAGTAACTTATTTGAATTATGGGGCTTGGCTGTCCACCCTTTGTACTTAGTATTCCACGAAACATCTGCCCAGTCACCAGAGGGACTTTTTAAATCTCCATACTTGCTTGAATCTTTGCGATGTAGACATAGATACTTATCCACATGGGATAGATTACTTTGAGCTTGCTCAGCTCCATGTAGGATGATTGAACACTTGTCAAACTGAAAGGTTAACAGATGAGTAAGCTGAGTTACACTGATGACAAGACGGCCTTCTGTTGAAAAGAAAAAAGAGAAAAAGCAAGTGATTATTAAGCTCTTTTTAGAGTTAGTTTGGTAGGAGTGGGCCCTGGAGTGACAGTCCATGATTCTGAAGACGGCAGTGTCTCCTTGACTTGGGTGTGATGAGTCCATCCTCTTTCTGCTGTCTGGACTGGAGTCTCAGTGGTTAGGAGCACTAATTAGGGTCCTTCCTAGGCTGGTTTGAGCTTTCCTTCCTTCCACCCTTTGATGAGAACGTGTTCTCCAGGCTGATGCTCACATGCTGGAAACTCCAAGGTCAGTGCCTGTGCTAGGGGATCTTTGGTCTTAAGGGAAGAGAAGGTAGAGGATACACCAAGTATATAATTTTTGAGGAGCTGGTCCTTTGTTTCAAATATAGGGATGTCAGCAATGGAGTGTAAGTAGGGCAATCTATAGACCATTTCATAAGATGAGAGGCCAATATCTCTCCTTGGGGCAGTCTGGATTTTTAACAAAGGAACAGGAAGACATTTAGTACATGGCAACTGAGTTTCTAAAACTAACTCAGTTAAATGATTTTTTTAGAGTCTGATTCATCTGCTCTACTCTTCCTAAGGAGGATGGATGCCAAGGGGTATGGTTTTCCCAATTTATATCTAGTACCTGGGCTAACTTCTAAATGACATGCCCAGTGAAATGGGTTCCATTATCTGAATCAATATCTTTTATTAGTTCAAATCTGGGTATGACATTTTCGATTAATGCTTTAACTATATTACTGCTGGTTGCACTTGAGAATGGGATTGTCTCTAGCCAGTGGGTAAAGTGGCCTATTACTAGTATTTTAAATGACCAGTTGGAGGCATTTCAGTATAATGGATCTGAATATTTTGAAATGGTCTCAGCTCTGGATTTCTTCCTCCAAGGGACAATTTCCTTAGAATCTACTTGTTAGTTTTTTTGTTGTTATATATACATATTAAGCAACTATGTATAACTTGTTTGGCCGGGGTATAAATTCCTATATATTCATAAACTCAGAGAAAGGCATCGCACATTGCCTGGGGTTCCCAATAGGTCCCCTGATGTAATTGAGACCGGACCTCTCTCATGAGAGGTTTTGACATCTCCCTTTGATCTGGTCGTATCCATTTCCCTTCCACATTCTCTTTAGCTCCGATTTTTATCAACTTCTCGTTTTCAATGGAAGAGAAAATTGGGGTTGTAGTAGGAGAAGGGAGACATGGAGTTAAATGAAAAACGGCATTTTGGAAGAAACAGCAACTTGTTTTGCTGTTTGATCTACAAGATTATTTCTCTTACTTGTGAAAGACAAGCCCCTTTGGTGCCCTGGTACATGTACAATAGCCATCACTTCTGGCAATTGGAGATTGTCGAGGACATAAGTAATCAGTTTTCTGTGAACTAAATCTTGGCCTCTACTATTGTTAAATCCTCTCTCCATCCAAATTTTCCCAAATGTGTGTTCCACTCCAAAGGCATACTTAAAGTCAATATAGACAGTTCCTTCTTATCCTGACACTTGGTTGAATGCAAACAGTTCACACATTTGGTCAGACTAATTATTAGGCAGCCTTCCTGATTCTACTTCTTCAATCATCTCTCCATCAATCACTGAATACCCACTATGTCTTTTCCTTTCAATCACCTGCGAGGATCTATCTTTGAATAAGTGTTGCCCTGTCTTGAAGGGAGTTTCTCCTAAGTCTGGCTGACATTTTTATGGTAATCAGATCTAAAGATATGTACTCTCATTTTAAGTTTGGATGATCTGTTAAAAAGGCTGCTAGATTAAGTGAATTATCAGTAGTTAATATTAAATCATCTTTTTTCCAGTAAGAGAACCTCATATTCTAAAATTCTAAAGGCAGTTACCAATATCCCTGCTTTCTGATTCAGTATAGTTCTAACTTGGTGGGGCATGCTTACTGTTAACTTTCCTCCAAAGATTAACTTCCTACTTTCTTTGATTAATACTGCTGTAATTACAATAGATTGGATACATTGGGGACACCCGTGCGTGACTGAGTGTAAGGTCTTTGATAAGAAGGCCACAGGCTGTCAGCAGCCTCCATGATGTTGGGTGAGCACTCCTAGGGCTACCCAGTTATTTACATTAGTGAAAAGGTGAAATGCCCTTTCTAGGGAGGGCCTTTCTAGGGAGGTAGAATGGATGGTTATGAACCTCTCTTTTAATTCCTCAATTTGCTCTATTTCCTGGGAAGTCCACAAGAAATAATCAGGCTTCCACTGGGCAAGTTTCTCATATAGAAGTTTACTTTTTAATGCATATGAGTCAATCCATAAATGACAATATCCAATTAGCTCTAAGAATTTCCTGTATTCTGACCAGGGATGGTGGCTCATGCCTGTAATCCTAGGACTTTGGTAGGCGAAGGCAGGCAGATTAAAAGTTCAGGAGATTGAGACTATCCTGGCTAACAAGGTGAAACCCCGTCACTATACTAAAGAAATATAAAAACAGTTAGCTGGGTGTGGTGGTGGGCACCTGTAGTCCCAGGAACTCAGGAAGCTAAGGCAGGAGAATGGCAAGAACCCAGCAGGTGGAGCTTGCAATGAGCTGAGATTATGCACTGAACTCCAGCCTGGATAACTGAGCAAGACTCTATTTCAAAAAAAAAAAAATCCTGAGATCCTGTTTAGTTTGAGGCAGGGTCAGGGAAACAATTCCCTTCACTCTTTCAAGTCCTATTCTTCATTTACCTGCACTTATTAGGCAGCCCAAGTACTTAACTTTAGGTTCTACATACCAAAGTTTCCCTTTTGAGACCCACAACTCCTCACATTGCAAGTGATTGAGAATGTGTGTGGAGAAGTCACCTACTTCTTTTATGTCTTTACCAGATATAAGAAGATCATCCACGTACTGAAGCAGACATATTTATTTAGAGATTGTAACTTTCTCTAGTACTTGTTCTAGGATATGATCAAAGAAGTTGGGGGAGTCTGGGAATCCCTGGGGGAAGACTGTCCATTGATATTGTTGTCTCTGCCCCTGAATAGGGGTCTTCCCACTCAAAAGCATATATATCTCAGCTATCCTTAGCCAAGGGCATACCCAGAAGGCATCCTTCAAATCTGTCACTGTAAACCACTGATGATTGTATAGAATTTTGCTAAGAATGGTGTAAGGGTTAGGAACAAGAGGGTAAGTGGTCTGGACTATTTGATTAATAGCTCTAATGTCTTGCACCAATTGATATGACCCATCTGATTTATTGACAGGCAGGATTGGGATATTTTAAGAAGACATACAGGTTTCAAGAAGCTCATCTTTAATGAGAGCCTCAATTACAGGCTTAGGCCTACTCTGCCCTCTAAAGGAATGGGTTATTGCTTTCTCCTTACTATTTCCACAGGAATTTTAGTTTGATATGTATTAGAGGAATTTGGAATTTCCCTCTATTTTCTACTTTCGACCAGATATTGGGATTAATATATTTCTCATCTACAGCAGTGAGTAAATACAGTGAAGTGAGGAATCCTGTAGGTCCTACTTGAAGACCTATGCCCAGCCTTAACATTAAGTCCCTTCCTAATAAATTCAGGAATTAATAAAAATTAAATATGAGTAAATCAATTTTGATATCTGACTTCTGTGTTTTCTAAAATGTTTGCCTTAGATCCTTCTCCTTTTACCTCAGAAACTAAAAGTTATCCTGAAGACCAGGTGAGACCACGTGGAGGAAAGCAGAGGAGCATGAAGCCCCTGAATTGACTAAAAAAGATGCTAAATTCACATTTAGGTCCCACCTCCAAATTTATCAAGGGCTCTGGTGGGACTCAAAATAAAAAGGCAGAGCTCCTGACTCCCCTGTTATTCTTTAAAACTCACGAGTGTGAGAGTTTCTGTTTCTCTCTCTAGTTCTTCCACTTTGGTAACATCTATTTTGTCCTTCTCCTCTCTCAGTCTTAGCATTATCTGTTCTTGCCCCCTATACCTCTTAGGGGGCTTATTTATTGAGGACCTGGGCCATCCAGATGGTGGCTTGGGTCCTCTCAAGACAGGTCTAGGCCCCTTATAATCTCTGGCCCCTTGGAAGCCCTGCTTAGAGATATACGGATTTGGAGACATGTGCTGGAAGGTAGGTAACATAAGTTCTGTCTTGTTTTTGCTTTTCCTTGTCTCTTCTGACATATACCTTTTGAGCCTCCCTGAGCAGTTCAATCAGGGGACTGTCCTCCTAATTATCTATTTTTTGCAATTTTCTTGAAATGTCTGGCCAACTTTTAGTAACAAAGTGAAGTTTTAACATTCCCTGTCCAAGGGGATTTTCCAGATCAAGGCCTGCATACTGCCTCATTTGCTCCCTCAATCTATCTAAGAATCTAGCGGATGACTCATCTTTTTCCTGTTGAATATCAAATACTTTAGAAAGATTTTGATTTTGGGGTACTCATTCTCAAATTCCTTTTATTATCATCTCCCTTATATCTTGCATGCTTTCCTGGTGGTTTGCATTGTTACTGTCCCACTGGGGGTTTTGAACTGGAAAATGTATGGTCTGCAGGAGGAGCGTTTTAACCAGGAGGGTACTGATCTTCCCAAACTGTCATAGCAGCCAGCTGAATCATACCTCATTCTTCTCCTGAAAAGAGGATGCCCAAGATGGACATCAACTCCGTCCAAGTGTATATATGAGGCCCTAAAAATTGATCAATTCGATCTGCTACTCCATAAGGGTCATCCAGTAATGGCTTAAACTCCTTTTTTAAATTCCAGAGCTCTAAACTAATCAAGGGAAGGTTTACAAAGCCAGTAGGGCTGCCACATTGTGGTACCTTCTTAAAGGCAAGAAGGTTGGATCTGGCTCTTTGGGTGTGGAGGGTGTTTGGAAGAACTGAGGCAAGATGGTGCACTTCCGGGGTTCTTCTTCACCAACTTTTCCTACGCGAAAAATTGCAGCCGCGCCCCAGGGAGGGTGCAGACGAACCGGGCATTGGCGGCCAGGTGGACGTCCAATTCCGAAGAGAACCAAGATGTACCTGGGTTTGCAACCTGCCGGTAACGCCCCTCCACCCACGCCCCCACCCACCCACACGCCGGTGCCCTGCCTATTGCTCTCCCACTCCTAGAAAAACCGCTCCAGACGGACGCCACCCGCGGCCTTCCTCAGTCCTCCACTCCTGTCGCGATGTCGGGACTGCAGGAACTCTGCCCGAGAGCCCCACCGGGGGACTCTGTCGGCCTTCTTTGCCAGAGGCTGACAGACCTCTTCCCCACACCTTAGGTGACCAAAATAAACTTGCAGTTTTGCTCCTACCCTTGCCTACTTGCTGGTTCTTTTGTGCCTGCTCTGGTGGTCTTTAGAAAAAACAAATCAGAGGGAAATGGAAAGTTTTGAATTTTTTTTTAATTGCTCTATTTCATGTTGAAGTCCCTTTAAAGAGGGATACTTAATAGGTTAAGGAGGGGCAGGCTCACAAGATGGTAATTCTGTGAAGCTGGGATTATAAGGATGGGGAGAAATATGAGCAGAAGCACAAGTGAAGGAGGGACCCACAGCAGCAGCTGGGGCATAGAACAGGCTGGGGCGCTGACTGAAGCAGCTGGGGAGTGACCCCAAACTGCAGCCAGAGGGATGGCAATAGGCTGCGGTGTGGCCTGAAATGGCTGGGGAGTAACCAGAAACCACAGCTGGAGGGAGGGGACAGATTGGAGCATGGCCTGAAATGGCTGGAGACTAACCCAAAACTGCAGGTGGAGGGACAGAATGGGGACAGCCGAAAGAGTGATGCAAACAGGAGAGGAACCTAAGACGGGAACTGGAGAGGCAGAATCGCAGGCAACCAGAAGAGTGACACAAGCAGGGGAGGAACCTGAGACAGTAACCAGAAGGGCAGAATGCGGGTCAGATAGAGGAGTGAGGCAAACAGATGAAGGACCTGAAGGAACCAGAGGAGCGGGATCGGGGGCACTGAATGAAGGAAGATAATTTAAAGGATCCCACGTGTTAGTAGGTGTAGATTGTCTAGGTAGGGGATCTGTTTCCCTTTTAGAAGGGTTGGCTTCTGACTTTCTCCCTCCAGAGTCTAAAGGGTAAAGCAGAACTGGTCCCTGCTGCCAGCAGAGGGTGGTATCGATTTCTTCCTGGGAGACAGGGCTCTTATCATTAACATGTTTGAGTAAGAGCTGACAGATCTGCTCCTCATTAGATCTAAATTTTGGCCAGAAAATTGAGAGTTTAAGGATGCGTTCTCAAACCCAAATAAAACAACATATTTTATCACCTGCTGTTTTTCTTTATACTTGGTTCTCTCATTATCTTTCCAATACTTTAGCATAAGCCCCAAAGGGCTAACAGAAGGAATTTTGTCACTCTGTAGACTCTTTTGTTTTCCTGTCTTACTTGAAACGTTCCCCATCTTAGGGGTTATTGGTGGAGCAATCCCTCCTGTTAGAGATTTCTACCCTCACCCTTCCTGGAGGCTTACTGAGGCTTTGGGGAAAGGCTCCAACCCCACCTGTCAGAGGTTTCTACCCCACCCCTTCCTCTTTCCTTTGTGTTTTCCTGCCTCTAGTCCATAGATGGCAGCACAAGATTGATAGATGGCAGCACAAGACCGCAGAGAAGACTCATTCACTCCACACAACCAGGATACTTACTCCCATTCATACATTCTCCACCTTCATCTTATCCTGGCCACCCAGGAAATACTTTGTCGTCATCGTGAAGTCTCGTACCTTACTCCATGCACAAGAATCGCCTGGTCCTCTTATTGCCGCGTCTTGCAAGCCTCGCCTTCCCGCTTTGCTGAGTTTCCAGATTTATTCACTACAAGAGGTGGTCCTGATCTCCTTCACCCTAGGGCCACTATAACTAGAAAGTTGGATGTGTGCCCCCTTCATAGGGTAACCGAAGGCCTCCTTACCAAGGGAGAATATTAGAGCCCCAAAGTTGGGTGCCAGAACTGTTAGGAACAACAGTCAAAATCCGAAGGAAATGGAAGACTCGAAAAAAGGATTCTTAGCAAAGCAATTTTACTTCTGGGCAGAGGAGTGCCTCCTTGACCAGTCACCTTGAGAGCACACCTGAACAAAAGGGAAGGAGAGCCTTTATTCCTGATTCAAGTCCTGCCCTTGTACCTTTTCCCCATTGGCTGGGGTTCATTCATACAATCTAAAATAACCCAAGTTAGTGAAATATTTGTTTTTTTTTAGATAAGGTGGGCACATAAAAGAAAGCAGAAAGGAAAGGGGAAGTGGTGGTGTCTGTAATGAGCTAGAAAGTTAGTCCTCTTTCCAAATAAGGAAATGAATGTGAGCTGGTACTGATAATGCCTGGTACTGTAGTGTGCCTGGGCATGTAACAAAAGCAAAAAGGAAAAAATGAGAAAAAGGGGAAAAAAAGGAGGGGTGTACTATGAATTAAAGAATAAAAGATTGATCACGTTATTTGAAGAGAAACCTCATCATATCCCACACTAGCTACCTGGGAGGCTGAGGCAGGAGAATTGCTTGAACATGGGAGGCCGAGATGGCAGTGACCCGAGATCCAGCCACTGAACTCCATCCTGGAGTTCAGAGCAAAACTCAGTCTCAAAAACAAACAAACAAACAAACAAACAAACAAAAAACAGAAGTTAGAGATGTTCATAACCCTATGATGTTGAATACAAGAAGCTGAGCCATGACAACTTGCAAGCACCACTTTCTAAGCACCTCAAAAGATTAGACACACTGACTTGGAATTCCAGCCAGTCACTGTGAAGTGGTCTCATTGTCTGACAGTGATACATGAGGTTCACTGTCTCATGGCCATGAAAAATGAGAATTCAGACACAAAAATAGTGAGCTTAAGAGTGGAAGTTAATAGACAAAAGAAATAAAAGAGCTTTCTGCTGTACAGACAGGGCCTGAAAAAAATGGGTTGCTGGTTCTGTGGTGAAATGCAGTGGTTTTTATAGATAAGCTTGAGGATTAAGTGTCTGATTGATATAGAGCACAAAAGATTGGATGAACCACTTGCATAGCACATAGGAAACTGGTTAGGGCTAGGTGTGCCATTTGCATTAGGTGCAAAAAGTTGGCCACCTTTACTCTAATCTTTTACTATGCAGAGAGGTTTCATGCCTGGTTAATGCCATGCTTTCTGTTTCTTTACTGTATACATGGTAAAAAGAAAAAAATAATGGCCCCCTTATGGTGGTCTTGTCTGCCTCCCAGGCAGCCTTTTTCTATTGGCACAGCTGCTGGCATTCACTCATGTAATCGTCCAGCTTGTTTATCTATGTTTGCAGCTCTATTTGTAAGGCTGCTCCTTGTTATAACTGATAATTTATTGGGCTGTTTTTTGTTAGAAGGGAAGCCTTGCTGAGAACTCTTTTATCCTCACCAGCTGCCTAAATCATTTCTGTTTACCTCCTATGTCAATTGTTAGTGTCATTGCACCTCTTTAAGAAGGAAATCTCAAAGGGAAAGTCTCAACCATCTTTGTTGGTTGGGCACCTTAGCAATTTCAGGCATCAGGCTGTGGAGACTCTGAGCCAGCCGAGGGTGGAAGGAATCCCCCAGCACAGCACAATTGCCCTCCCAAAACATTGATAGACTGCTGCTTTAAGCAGGTCCTGATCCTGTTCTTTATCACTGATTGGGATCCCCCAAGTGGGACCTCTGTTTTTCCTCATGCATGTTCTTCAGCCAAGAAAGTCTTGACTTTCTCCTGGGACAGCACCCCCAGAGTGAGAATTAGGTTACCATCTTTGTTCTTGGGGTGACTTAGCCACTCCAGCCTTTAGGTTTTGGTGATTCTGAGCCTACTAGAGATGAAGGAGTTCCCTCTGAACAGCACAGGTGCTCTACCAAAATGTGCTCAGGCTACTTTTTAAAGGATGTCCCTGATCACATTTCTCTTGGTTGAGTGAGTCCTCCCAATGGGGCCCTCTAGCCATCCATGGTGGTATTCTCAAGCCAACAGATATTTATTGTAGCTCCGTGAAATGGAGCTATAAGAGAGAACGGTGGGCCACAAGTTTACTTGTTTAGGGGATTTAACTGTTTCAGACTTCAAGCTCTGAAGCATCTGAGGCAACTAGGCCTGAAGCAAATCCTTTAACACAGCACAGTTACATTATCAAAGTGGGCAGATAGCTATTTAAAGTGGGTCCCTAACCCCATTTTTATTCACTGGCTGGGATTTCTCAACCGAAGTATCTAATCACCTCCTACAGAAGCCTTCATGTCAGCAATAGGCCTATACCTCCCTTGGATTAAGTTCCCAGAGAGAGAAAACAGTCTGCCATCTTGGCTGTTTTTCAGCCTTCTCCAGTGATACCTCAAGATATCACTGATCATGAGAACAGTCTCACATGACTAGAGGCTGGAGTGAGCCACAGCATATTGCAGTAACTCTATAGAAAAGTAGTCAAACTCTTCTGTGATAACCCAGTCCCCTGTCTCCCATTGGCAGGTCCTCCAGACCTGGACCTTCAGAGCTAAGTGGAGTCTCTACAGAGCCACACCCTTCAGAGCTTGGCAACTCCCTGGACAGGAGCCTCCAGAGGTAATTGAAAGCCTTTCTGCCACAGCATGTGCAGTGGAACTGCCCTTGTTCCCTGAAACTAACAAAGGAGAAAAGACCCTAATTGCCTTATCTACACCTCCAACAAACTGCTGTTGACTCAAGGAGAAGAGACCAGTCCATCTCCCATAAGTCTCACACACCCCATATTGCTAAATATCAGACAGAGAATCCCTGGTCTGGCCCTGTGACATAAAATATCCATCCAGGGCTGGTTGCATTGAGAGATTGTTGACCTGGATTTCCCTTGGATAGAGGCCCCAGGAAACAACCAAAAGATGCTTGACCACAACCACTACTGTGATCCTTTCTTCTGCTGCGTCCAAGCTGAGAAAGAAATAAAAACACAGAGATGTCTCCAGGACAGCACAGTGCAGTGCAGGAATGCAAAATCATGATCTACACTCAAAACTTAACAAGAAGACAAATGCACATTTTCAGATAATTGAGAGAAAACACAGCTGCAGCTGTGAGGGGGAAAAAAAAATTGGAGAGCCATACAACTAAGCAAGAGTCTACCAAGTAATTAGTAAGCTTAACTGCTGCCTGCTGAATCACATTCCAATCCTTCAACACCAAAATTTATCTCAGAAACACACCCTCTTTGAAACAAGAGACAAGAAACCAGCTTTAAATAAAGACTTCAAAAAAGCATTTGTCCAGTGAAATTCAGAGTAAATCTATGGGCTGTACTTAATCTACACTACAGTTCAAACAATAACCACATGCAGAGATAAGAAAGAACACACAGATGAACTCTGGATTACTCAAATGGCCAGAGTGTCATATATTCCTCAAATGAAAACATCAGACCTCTAAATAGTTTTTAACTATGATAAACTGGCTGAATTGACAGAAATATAATTCAGAATATAAATAGAAATGAGGATCATTGAGATTCAGGAAGAATAAAACCCAATCCAAGAAAACTAAGAATCACAGGAAAACAATACAGAAGCTGAAGTACCAAGTAGCTGGTATAATAAACAACCTAATGTGTCTGACAGAGCTGAATAGTACTATACAAGAATTTCACAATGCAGTTACAAGAACCAAAGCAGAAAAAAACAAGCTGAGAAAATCACTTCAGAACTTGATGCCTAGGTCTCTGAAATAATACAGTAAGACAATTTTTTTAAAAGAATAAAAATGAATGAATAAAACTCTGAGAAGAATGGAATAAACTAAAGAGGTCAACTTTATCAAACATTGGCATTCATGAAAGGAAGGGAAGGAAAGTGAAAACTTGAAAACATGTTTCAGAATAATATTCTTGAAAACTTCTACCTTGCTAAAGAGGCTGAGGCAAGGGAATCACTTGAACCCAGGAAGCAGAGGTTGCACAGAGCTGACATCACACCACCACATCCCAGCCTGGTGATGGAGCGAGGCTCCATCTTAAATAAATAAATAATAAAATAAAATATAAAAGCATAATTTGCAATTCATATTTCAGAAAAAAAAAGATTTCAAACCAACAAAGGTATAGTGGAAGACTTCAAAACTCCACTGAGCGTATTAGACAGATGATTGAAGCATAAAATTAATAAAGGTATTCAGGACTTAATTCTACATTAAATCAAATTAATCTGAGGGATCTTTACAGAACAGTCCACCTAAAAACAACAGAATCTGCATTATTTTCATTGCCACATGGCACATACTCTAAAATTGATTACAACTGGATATAAAGCAATCCTCAACAAATATGAAAAGAAAAACAAAATCATGCAAAACAGAATTTTGGACCACAGTGCAACAGAAACAGAAGTAAAGACTCTGAAAATTACTCAACATCATGCAATCATATATAAATTAAACAACATGCTTTTGAATGATTTTTGGGCAAACAATAAAATTGAGATAGAAATTGAGACAATTTTGGAAATAACTTTAAAAATTTTTTAAAAAGAAAGATACAACATCCTAGGATCTCTGAGTCACAGTTAAGGCAGCATTAAGAAGAAAATTTATAGCACTAAATTCCTATATCAAGAACTTAGAAATATCACAATAATAATGCTATTTCATAACTGAAAGAATTAGAGAAACAGGCACGACTCAACCTCAAAGTAAGCAGAATGAAAGAAATGACGAAAATTAGAACTGAACTGAAGGAAATAAAGGCATAAAAAATATTTAAAAGATCAACTAATCCAGGAGTTGAATTTTTTGAAAAAGCATAATAAAATCAATAAAAGAAATAGAGACAATCCAAATAAACACAATTAAAAGTGATAAACAGAATGTTACTGCTGACCCCAAAGAAGTCAGAACAATAATCAGAATCTACCTCATTACCTCCATGCACAAAAATTAGAAAACCTAGAAGACATAAACAAATTACTGGACATATACATCTTCCCAAGACTAAACAAGGGAGGAATTAATTTCTTGAATAGACCAATAAGAAGCTCCAAAATTAAATCAGAAAAAATAGACAACCAACCAGAAAAAAGTCCAGGACCTGATAAATTCACACCCAAGTTCTACCAGATGTAGAAAGAAGAGCTGCCACTGTTCCAACTGAAACTATTTAAAACAATTGAGAAGAAGAAAGTTTTTTCCATCTCACTCTATGTGGTGAGCATTAATTTGATACCAAAAGCTGGCAGAGACACAACAACAAAAAAGAAAACTTTAGGTCAATAAACTTAATGAACATCAGTGCAAATATCCTCAATAAAATGCTTGCAAACTCAATCTGGTAGCACATTAAGTAACTTATACAACATTATCAAGTAGGCTTCAATGCCAGAATGTAATGTTTGTCCAAAACACACACATAAATAAATGTAATATACCACATAAACATAACTGAACATTAAGACCACCTGATAATTTCAATATATGCAGAAAATGCTTTCAACAAAACTAAGTATCACTTTATGTTAATAACTCTCAATAAACCTGATATTAAAGAATGCATTTTTTAAAATAATAA
>NW_016817399.1:0-1890 GCF_001698545.2 Rhinopithecus bieti | reverse complement strand
TGTCCAAAATTTGGACTCATCTAAAAGGATCCATGTGTTACTATAGATGTAATAATGAAAAAACGTCATAGAAAGGAATGTCCTAGAATGGAAAAATTTTTTTAAAGTGTTAATGTTAACAAGGTAGAAAATATTAAGTTACCCAAAAACAATCCATAGTCTCTAAATAGTTGGTTTAATTGGTATGTAAGAAGAAGAGTTTTGTGTGTATATGTGTGTGGTTTTTTTGTTTTGTTTTTCTGTTTTTTTGAGAGAGTCTTGGTCTGTCGACCAGGCTGGAGGGCAGGAGTGCAATCTCAGCTCACTGAAATCTCCACCTCCTGGGTTCAAGCAATTCTGTGCATCAGCCTCCTGAGTAGCTGGGATTACCAGGGCCCATCACCATGCCTGGCCAGACTGGATTTGAGAAAAATGATAATTTTTTTAAAAACTGTGGTTATGGTAAAAACAGATCTTCAGCCTTCTTCTAGAATTCTTACTTGTGTCATCTGCAGTAAAATAAGCCTAACAATTGCACCACAGGTAGTTGCCCAAAGATGCCAGGAGACTCAAAGTTTTATTGTTGTAGGATTTTAGAAACAAATCATACTATGTATCTGGAAACACTATACGCACATGTTCTCTCTCTCTCTCTCTCTCTCTCTCTCTCTCTCTCTCACACACACACACACACACACACACACAATTTTCACTGAATAGACATTATAATAAACTCACTGAAAACCTGATGATAAATGAAAGTTATTACAAATCTGTAGAACAAAATGATTAAAGGCAAGTGACAAACTTAAATTTTAAACAACTGAAAATATTAGGTTTTAACAATTAAAATTTTCTAATTGTTCTGTGGTCCACCATCATAAATTTCAAGCAGGTCAATTAATGTTGTACAATTGACATTAAGAGTTCTTATCAATGAGATTTAATTCATGCCAGTATAAAAACAGTTTGTAGTCATACACTGTTTAATATGTAACTGCACGTATTTCCTCTAAAGTAAGGCTAAATCACATCTTAGCCTCATCTTATCCAAGGAGGTGATTAAAGCTATACAGGTTGGGTTAATGTGAAAAATAGTGGCTGTGGATTAATGTGGGTTTTATGTATGAATTTATTATTCTCCCTATTAAGACAAGCATGAAATGTTTTACGTAATCAACATTGAGTCTATTCAATAGGCTGCATTAAACAGATATATATCAACATCTGCTCTGTACCAAGCACTGTTCGAGACAGCAGATAACAATATAGGCAAAGATAATCCTAATCCAAAATGCACATAAAAACATTTGATACTATTGATAATGTGGCAAACGACATGATTTTCACTTTATTATAATTTTTTTCTTTTTTTTTCTGTGTATTTTCTTTAAATTATACTTTAAGTTCTAGGGTACACATGTACGACATACAGGTTTGTTACATATGTATACGTGTATCGTGTTGCTGTGCTGCACCCATCAACTCATCATTTACATTAGGTGTATCTCCTAATGTTATCCCTCTCCACTCCCCAATCCTGGTGTGTGATGTTCCCTTTCCTGTGTCCAAGTGTTCTCGTTGTTCAATCCCTACCTATAAGTGAGAACAGCTGGGGTTTGGTTTTTTGTCCTTGTGATAGTTTGCAGAGAATGATGGTTTCCAGCTGTATACGTGTCCCTACAAATGACATGAACTCATCCTTTTTTATGGCTGCATAGTATTCCATGGTGTATATGTGCAACATTTTTTTAAATCCAGTCTATCATTGCTGGACATTTGGGTTGGTTCCAAGTCTTTGCTATTATGAATAGTGCCAAAATAAGCATATGTGTGCATGTCTCTTTACAGCAACATGATTTATAATCCTTTGGGTACACACCTAGCAATGGGATGGCTAGGTCAAATGTT
>NW_016817398.1:0-2353 GCF_001698545.2 Rhinopithecus bieti | reverse complement strand
CACGCCCGGCAACTATTATTATTATTTGAGACAGAGTTTCACTCTTGTTGCCCACCCAGGTTGGAGTGCAATGGCACGATCTCAGCTCACCACAACCTCCACCTCCCAGGTTCAAGCAATTCTCCTGCCTCAGCTTCTTGAGTAGCTGGGGTTACAGGCATGCACCACCACGCCTGGCTATTTTAGTTCAGATGGAGTTTCGCCATGTTGGTCTGGCTGGTCTCGAACTCCTGACCTCAGGTCATCCACCTGCCTTGGCCTCCCAAAGTGCTGGGATTACAAGCATGAGCCACTTCACCTGGCCTGTTTTAATTATTTTTATCTGAAGTCGTACCTGAGAACTATTTGAGGAACCAGTGATGCAATTTAGGGAGGCACTAGAGGAGTTTGCAGAGATAAAAAAGAGAAAAGAGAACAAAGCTAAGCTCAAAAAGGAAGGGAAGAAAAGAGATCACCAAGTGTAAAAGATGCATTTTCTCTTCAGCACAAAGCAGATTCCAGGTGTATATAATTCACCATTCAGAAAAAAACAAAAAAAAACAAAAACAACGTGGCCTGGCACGCTAGCTCATGCCTGTAATCCCAGCATTTGGGAGGCCAAGGCAGGAGGATCACTTGAGCCCAAGAGTTCGAGACCAGTCTGGGCAACATACCACGACCCTCTTTCTATTAAAAAAAAAAAAAAAAAAAAATTAGAGGCCAGGTGCAGTGGCTCACACCTGTAATCCCAGCACTTTGGGAGGCCGAGGTGGGCGGATCACGAGGTCAGGAGTTCGAGGCCAGCCTGGCCAACATGGTGAAACCTCGTCTCTACTAAAAATACAAAAATTAGCCGGGCATGGTGGCATGCGCCTGTAGTCCCAGCTACTTGGGAGGCTGAGGTAGAAGAATCACTTGAACCTGGCAGGTGGAGGTTGCAGGGAGCTGAGATCATGCCACTGCACTCCAGCCTGGGTGACAGAGTGAGACTCTGTCTCAAAAAAAAAAAAAAAAAAAAAATTAGCTGAGTATGGTGGTACACACCTGTAGTCCCAGCTACTTGGGAGACTGAAGCTAGAGGATCACTTGAGCCACTGGCAGTCTGAGCGACAAAAAAAGACTCTGCCTCAAACACACACACACACACACACACACACACACACACACACACACACACACACACAGAAAAAAGCCTGGCCCGTGGGAGTTGTGGTTACAGAAGGCAAAGCTTTTAATATACCAAAGACCTAAAGTTAAGCAGAAGTACTCCACAAGCCTTACCAATTGGCTAGCTTGTATAAGCACCCAGTCTTTTCTCTCTCCCCCCCCTCTTTTTTTTTTAGACAGTTTCGCTCTTTTTCCCCAGGCTGGGATGCAATGGCACGATCTCGGCTCACCGCAACCTCCGCCTCCTGGGTTCAAGTGATTCTTCTGCCTCAGCCTCCCGAGTAGCTGGGATTACAGACATGCGCCACCACGCCTGGCTAATTTTTTTGTATTTTTAGTAGAGACGGGGTTTCTCCATGTTGGTCAGGCTGGTCTTGAACTCCTGACCTCAGGGGATCTGCCAGCCTCGGCCTCCCAAAGTGCTAGGATTACAGGCGTAAGCCACCGTGCCCGGCCAAGCACCCAGTCTTTTCTGAAGTGCTGCTACCTCTCAATAGAAGCAATATCAGGGGTCCTTCCAAAGTATCACTGAAGTATTAGGATAATGCCACAAGCCTTTGGAGCCAATGTTACAGGCACCAGAACCAATCAGTGAGTTAAAGTTAAAATGAGGAGTTCAAAAGAGAGGAATGAGTGTGAAATGTAATTGACAATATGTTTTTGCCATTTTCTTCCTACTGTAAAAATAAAAGTATATCCCATTAATCCAGAGTTAATTAATATCCAGAGCTGGTTTACAGGATATGTTACAGGACATGTTCCAGCATACATTAGGAATTTATACAGAATAGTAATGACTATTCAAAAATGGCGTAGTTATTGGCCAAGCGTGGTGGCTCACGCCTGTAATCCCAGCACTATGGGAGGCCGAGATGGGCGGATCACGAGGTCAGGAGATCGAGACCATCCTGGCTAACACGGTGAAACCCCGTCTCTACTAAAAATACAAAAAAATTAGCCGGGCATGGTGGCGGGCGCCTGTAGTCCCAGCTGCTCCGGCAGTTGAGGTAGGAGAATGGCATGAACCCTTGAGGTGGAGCTTGCAGTGAGCCGAGATCACGCCACTGCATTCCAGCCTGGGCAACTGAGCGAGATTCCATCTCAAAAATAAAATTAAAATAAAATAAAATAAAATAAAATAAAATAAAATAAAATAAAATAAAATAATGGGGTAGTTATTTAAAATAATGGGGTAGTTATTTAGGCA
>NW_016817397.1:0-2885 GCF_001698545.2 Rhinopithecus bieti | reverse complement strand
CTTCCTTCCTTCCTTCCTTCTTCTCTCTCTCTCTCTTTTTTTTTGATGGAGTCTTGCTCTGTTGCCCAGGCAGCAGTGCAGTGGCACGATCTCAGCTCACTGCAACCTCCAGCTCCTGGGTTCAAGCGATTCTCCTTGCCTCAGCCTCTTAAGTAGCTGGGATTACAGGCACCTGCCACCACACCCGGCTAATTTTTGTATTTTTAGTAGAGACAGAGTTTCGCCATGTTGGCCAGGCTGGTCTTGAACTCCTGACCTCAGGTGATCCCCCCTCCTTGGCCTCCCAAAGTGCTGGGATTGTAATCCCAAAGGGCTGGGATTACAGGCATGAACCACCGTGCCTGGTCCTCAAACACCTTTCTGTTTCCCTGCTTTCATACACACGTTTGTCCACAAATATATCACATATATTACTGTTTTCGTGGACACTTTTAAAACACTTTTGTCTGACCCTCTTTTCCATCTCCCTAGTCTTTCCCTGATAGTCCCCAAACCAAAGTTAATAACTTGGCATGTATCCCATATCTTCCATGTGCCTGTGCATTGTATACATATAGGGCTTGCTGATCTTTATTTGACCAAATAGATCACATTACATACATTTCTTGAATTTTTCAACTAACAATGCATTGTGGAAACCCATCCAAGTGAATCTATTCTTTTTTTTTTTGAGACAAAGTTTCGCTCTTGTTGCCCAAGCTGGAGTGCAATGGCGCGATCTCGGCTCTCATGCAGCCTCCACCTCCCGGGTTCAAGCAGTTCTCCTGCCTCAGCCTCCTGAGTAGCTGGGATTACAGGCGCATGCCACCACGTCTGGCTAATTTTTTCTATTTTTAGTAGAAACGGGGTTCCACCATGTTAGCCAGGCTGGTCTTGAACTCCTGACCTCAGGCGATCTGTCCACCTTGGTATCCCAAAGTGTTGGGATTACAGGCATGAGCCACCATACCCGGCTGAATCTATATTTTTTAATGGTTGCATCTTGTTCCATGGCATGACCGTGTAATGATTTAAACCCTTTTCTATCGACAGATTGTTTCTAGCTCTTTGGCCACTACAAATATTGTGACATTAACACCTTTATATATTCCTACATATATAAAGTGCTTTTATTTATTTCTGGGATAAATTTCTTATGAGTGGGATTGTTGGGTTGAAGCCTATATATACTTAGATCTTTAAAATAGATTTGTTCCATATTGCTTTCCAAAAAGGCAGTATCAGTTCTCATTTGAACCAGCAATGTATGGAAATATACTTTTCCTATCACTCTCATCAGTAGTAGGTGTTAACATTCTTTTGAATTTTTGCCAGTATGATGGGTGAGAAGTGCTACCTCATTGTTACTTTAATTTGCATTTCCCTGAGTACTAGGAGGTTCAGCCATATGTTTATTGGCCATTTGGGTTTACTCTTCTCTGCGACTATTCATATCCTGGGAATATTTTTCTATTGGATGCTTTGTCTTTTGCTTAACAATTTGTAAGAGCTAAAAATTAACTCTTTCTCTGTCATAGGTGTTACGAATATATTTTCCCCAAATTCAGTACTTGTCTTTTAGCTTTTTTTATGGGAACATTTAGCCATCTAAAAATGTTTAAAATTTATTTATTTTTTATTTTTTTTGAGACAGAGACTCACTCTGGTGCCCAGGCTGCAGTGCAGTGGGGCAATGTTGGCTCCCTGCAACCTCTGCCTCTGGGTTCAAGCAATTCTCCTGCCTCCGTCTCCCAAGTAGTTGGGATTACAGGCACCCACTACACCTGGCCTAATTTTTGTATTTTTAGTAGAGACGGGATTCCAACATGTTGGCCAGGCTGGTCTTGAACTCCTAACCTCAAGTGATCCACCTGCCTCAGTCTCCCAAAGTGCTGGAATTACAGGCATGAGCCACTGCGCCCAGCCTAAAAAGGTTTAAGTTGTATGTAGTCAGAGAGTTGTACTTCCAATAATGACAGAGTACCTTGTAAAAGACAATCTCTCCCACAGACAGCAATTATAAATTCTGGACAAAAGGCTATGTGGGGGCACTAAAAGTGACCCAAACCAGGCAGAAATTATAACATCTGACATTTGTAAGAAGGGAATGACAGTGTTTCTTATTTTTACATTTTACATGACTGGCTCCCCTCTGAGGCTGGAGGCTTGGCTACCATCAAGTTCAGGCCTCCCTGGGTCACTGCCCTGCAGGCGCCACATAGCACCACGTAAGTCAGTTAAAAGTTGGATAGAAATCTGCATTCTTACTTGTTAAGGAATCACAGGGCAGAATCTGGGACTTCACAGAAATTGAAAAGTAAAGGGGGAAATTCCAGGAAGGAGAACTCCACGGGGGATATGTTCCGAATTCTCCTTAAAACTGCACCCAAACTTCAGGCTGTTTTCTGAACTGTGAATTCATTTGGGAGGCTCCTCGAATCCTAACTGTGGCTAAAATAACTGAACAGAGATTTCAGCTGCTGTCTACCAGAGGGGAGAGTTTGAACTTTGAGTTCAGCCAAGTTAACTGCCTGCTAACATAAAAAGTCGATACTCAGAAGAACATAATAAAATCCAGAGTCTCTACAACTTACCATTGACAGTGTCCAGGATACAGTCCAAAATTACTAGACATATGAAGAAATGGGAAAATGTGAGCCATATTAATAGAAAAGGCAATCAATGGAGAGTAACCTTAATGTGACCTAGAGGTTAGAATTAAGAGACAAGAATTTAAAAGTAGCTATTATAACTATGCTCAAGGAAATGAAGAAAAATATACTAGCAATGAATGATTAAATAGAAAACTTCAGTTGGAAATAGACTGTAAAAATAAGCAAATGGGAATTCTAGAACCAAAAAATAAAATATCTGAAATAAAAATTTCCTGGATGAGATTAAATTCT
>NW_016817396.1:0-1906 GCF_001698545.2 Rhinopithecus bieti | reverse complement strand
AACTGGGGAAGAGATGGAAAGCCTGGTATGTTTATCTGTGTTTTGCTTATCTTGTGCTTTATTCCTTCCTTTTGTTCCAAGCCTTTTCTTGTGTTTCCTTTTGTTTGGAGAACTTTAACTACTTTTTAGGGTAAGATTGGTGGTGACATTGTTTTTCTTCATCAGAGAATGTCTTGAGCTCCCCTTTATTCCGGAAGAATAATTCACTGGATATGGGATTCTGTGTTGACAGTTCTTTCTGTTGAGCTTGAAAAATGTTACGCTTCTTCCTTATGTCCTCCATGGTGTCTGGTTAGAAATCCACTGTTGTTTGAATTTTTCCCCTGTAGGTAAAATGTGGTTTCTGTGGGGTGCCGTGACTTGTGCCTGTAATCCCAACATTTTGAGAGAACCAGGTGGGCAAATTGCTTGAGCCCAAGAGTTTGAGATTAGCCTGGTCAACATGGCAAAACCCCATCTCTTAAAAAAAAAAAAAAAAAAAAAAGTTTAGCCACACATGGTGGCATGTGCCTGTGGTTCCAGCTACTCAGGTGGCTGAGTTGGGAGGATTGCTTGAGCCCTGGAGGTTGAGGCTGCAGTGATCTATGATTGTACCACTAGGCAATAGAGTGAGACCCTGTCTCAAAAAAGCAAACATAATGTAGTTTCTCTCTGGCTGCTTTGAAGATTATTTCTTCGTCTTTAACTTTCACTGTCTGACTGTAGTGTATTCTGGGGTAGATGTCGTTGGTCTATCCTGTTGGAGGTTTGCTCAGCTTCCTGAATCTATAGGCTTATGTGTTTTACCAAATTGGTCAAGTTTGTATTATTTCTTTGAGTTATTTTTCCTCTGTTTCTGCATCTCTAGTTACATGAATGTTAGGTCTTCTGTTGTGGTCCAAAGGTCCCCAAGGCTCTGTTCATTTTTTAAACCTTATTTTCTTTCTTTTGTTCAGATGGGTTAATTTTTGTTATTCTGTCTTCCAGTTCTCTGTCTCTTCCATTCAGCTGTTGAGCCATACACTGAGTTTTTTATTTCAGTTATTGTATTTTTAGTTCTAAAATTTTCATTTGGTTCTACTACATCTTCTTTTTCTCTGTTGTTACTTTCTATTTCTTCTTTTGTTTCCAGCGTGTTTGTGTTGCATGTAGAAGTGTCTTTGCGATGCTATTCTGTCTTTATGAAATAATTCTCACGCCCTGTCCGTCAGCATTGGCACTGCCCCTCTTCACCGAGCTCGGAGCCTCCCTTGTTCTTAGTGTGAGCCGCCACTTTCTGTGGGAGCCTAGTCATGCTGGCTGTTTGGTGGAGGTGCTGCCTCCTTCTTGCCAGCTAGGAGTGGAAACCAGCTCCCTGCACTTGGCCTCATTGACACTGTGGAGGGTGGCGTGGAAAACAGACCTTCCATGAACCTTCAGTCCCTGCTTTGGGGGAAGGAGTTCCGCAGTGCCTCTCCCACATGGCCTCCACTGACTCTGTGGGAGGGATGGAGAAGGGGTGAACGTCCTGGCTTTTCACCACCCTGGCAAGCAGGGCAAGGGTCTCCTGGCCAGGGTTGAGTCCGGGCTCCCTCCTCAGCCTTTGCTGGTCTGGCTGGTGGTGCAGTGGTTTCTGGGTGTTGGCTGAAATAGGGTGGCTGTTGCCCGAGAGTTTCTGTCTTGCTGGGCTGCCCTTCGTCTGTACCTATGGGCGCTTCTGGGCTGTGGCTTCCTTGACTCTAAGTCTTGGATAGGGACAGGAAGCAGCCCAATGGAGCCTGCCACCAATCGTACCCCCATCCCTAGCCGTTATCCCTCTCCACAGCCAGAGGTGACTTGGGTTTGTTACGGTGGCACTTAGTGGGAAGTACAGGGATGGTACGATGGTACTTTGGGTCTGTCTTCCCAGCAATGCAAGGTTCTTTTTTCTTTCCTTTTTTTTTGAGAC
>NW_016817395.1:0-6406 GCF_001698545.2 Rhinopithecus bieti | reverse complement strand
TAATCCCTTTCTTCACTAAGAATTCAATTGTTTTTTCTTTCCCACTTCCAGAGGAGAAACAGTTATCCATTCTATGTCGTTGGTACATGCTAGCTATAGAATGATTAATTTTTCTATGTTGTTGAGTGTTTAGCAAATTGTATGTTCACCATTGTATTACTGGGCAGTAAACTATATTGCTAAATGAGACTTTAGAGAGGGTTTCTTTTTTTTTTTTTTTTTTGAGATGGAGTCTCGCTCTATCGCCCGGGCTGGAGTGCAGTGGCCGGATCAGAGAGGGTTTCTTTTTTATTAATTTTTATGGTTGACTGATTTTATGTTTGGTTTAAAACTCTTGCTGTTTTTGTTTTAAACTGTTTTGGAAAATCTTCATGAAATATTTCACATATCTTCCTTCCTTGGTACGGTGGACATATAACTGCTTCTTTGAAAATTCTGCAGTATCTTGGGTTTGATATGATGTCACTAAACAATGATATGTCATCACTGTGGAAGGTACAGGAATTTAAACTTTATCTCCTTGAATATGGAATTAAGAAGGAAGCTGCATACTTCCATAAATATCTTAATGTTTAATTCTTAATTGTAGATGTAGAAATAAAAGCATTTAATTATCATATATATGTAATGTACTTGCTGAGTTGTGCTTGCTCTTCTTTTTTATATTCTTTGTTTTTCCCTCTTAGAGTTGTTTTTTTTTTTTTTCCCCTGCAATTTTGTTTAATTTCTGGACCCATTCCATATTTGCTAAATTTGGTTTTCGTTTCTGGGCCCTGTGCTTATAAACTTCTATTTAGTAAGTACTTGTTGTTAAAATAATATTTTTTTTTCTAGAAATTCTCTTTATTGTGCTCTTAAATCAGCAGTGTTCTGGGTACCTGGACCACATTATGTAGGTCTCTCTTTCCTAAGGTGTGTGTGTTTTTTCTTTTTTTTCCCCCCTTTTTTCTCTCTCCTCGAAGTTTTTTTTTTTTTCTTTTTTTTTCTCCCAACTGTTACTCTAGGCTTATCTTGAAGTTCAGTATAAAAATAACCTCGTAAAACATTTCATTGTGATTACTGAAATGTTGTTGAGGATATTCTCTGTATTCTGCAATGTCTTCTGTATAAGGACCTCAGGGAGAAAGTTGTGCAGCCAAGAATAATTGTATGTTTGTCTAAGCTTTTAGTCTGTTTTTATTACCTGGGTGCTGTAATTGTTCACTAGGTTTCTGTTTTCCTATTGACATCTGGAAGTTTAGAGCTAAGCTTGTGGATCTTTTTGTTGTACCTTTTTAATAGCTTCATTTTGTTTCCCTATTTTCATGTTTTTATTTCTGGTTGAATTTATGCTAACCTGTGTTTTGACTAATAGTCTCCTGAAGTCTGTTTCAGATCAAGATTGGATAAAAATAAACTATAGATGCAGTTCAGTGACACTAAAGCGCTTATTTTAATTTTGGATGGTCTTGATTGCAGTGAGTTTTCTCACCTTGGGGAAATTTTTTTTTTTTCTTTTGATACCAAGTCTTCCTCTTGTTGCCCAGGCTGGAATGCAGTGGCGTGATCTTGGCTCACTGCAGCCTCTGCCTCCCGGGTTCAAGCGATTCTGCTGCCTTAGCCTCCTGAGTAGCTAGGATTACCAGGCCGAGACGGGTGGATGACGAGGTCAGGAGATCGAGACCATCCTGGCTAACACGGTGAAACCCCATCTCTACTAAAAATACAAAAAATTAGCCGGGCGTGGTGGCGGGTGCCTGTAGTCCCAGCTACTGCAATAAGCTGAGATGGCGCCACTGCACTCCAGCATGGATAACAGCGAGACTCAGTCTCAAAAATAAATAAATAAATAAATAAATAAATAAAATACATTGTAACTCTTACTTGAATTTATTAAGAACATACAGATGATGTTGCCAAAGTGGCAATCAATTTGGTTTGTCATTTTTTACTTTTTATGTGTGTTTGTATGTATGTATATATTTGAGACAGAGTCTCGTTCTGTCACCCGAGCTGGAGTTCAGAGGTGTGATCTCAGCTTATTGCAGTCTCTGCTTCCCAGGTTCAAGTGGTCTTCCTGCCTCAGCCTCCAGAGTCGCTGGGACCACAGGTGAGCACCAAACACCTGGCTATCATTTTTCTACTCTTTAGCATTTCATAGAGTGGTGGGTTGAGAGAAACATCACCCAGGATACCCAAGTCTTCTCAGGTAAACCCTTCTCTGCTAAAAACTAGCTGTAGGACTAACCATGTAACCATTTTTCTAATTAAAGTGAGGGAGCTGACCTACCTGACCTTTAAGTCTCAAACTACTTTGAAATGTGACTATTTATCTTTAAATAACATGAATGGAACTGTTCTCATCACCATTTTTTGCATTGGGGGAAGCTGAGGCAAAGGCCTTAGCAAAGCCCTGGTATAACTTGAAACAAAACAGATATCTTGACTTGTGAATTAAAGCTTTGGTTCTTTTAATACCTTCATTTCTTTGGTTTATTTACTTTTCATCGTCCATTAAAGTGATTATTGTATTTCTTGATGTATGAGATAGAAATGTGGGAATAATTTCATTGTATTCTTACAGAATTTACTTCACAGCTGAGTAAACTCTCATTTGTTGAACACCTTTGATTTAATGCCCCTTGGCTTTTCTCCTAATCTGCATGTGACGTCAGGTGGCAGAAATAGGAACTTGTGTTTTTTTCTTCTATGCCCTTCTCATTTTTTTTCCTGAGAAGATACGTAGGTAGTGAAAATTATTCTTAGTGCTTGTTGTGGGATTCTGAAGAAAGGAACTTAGGCATCAGGAATTTGGGGGTTACCCATTTACCATAGATAGAGTTGCTATAGTGTTTTCTGCTACCTTGTGATTGTTGTTTTTGTTCTCTGAAGTGAACGTAATCTTTTATGGTAGTGTTAATCATATAATAAGTACTTAGTAAATGTGTAAGACACAAGAGATAACAGATGAGTAAGCTAAGTTTCTATCCTCAAGAAGTTTAAAGAGTGAAGGGAGTGAAGAACTTAGTAAGACAAAGATGAATGTTTAGAACAGTGTCTGGTACTAGGTAAGGTTAGAAATGAGTCTTGAAGGATAGCAAATATTTTGATAGACAGTTTTCTTTTGGTTGTGACCTTCCTAGAGGTCAGTATAGGCAGAAGGCACAAGGCACACAGAGAAGACAAGTTGAAAGGTACAGGGCTTTGGTGCCTCCGTGGGAGTGGGATATGTTGAAGACAGTAGTAGTATAGGTACAGATGATCAATGTAATGTGAGAAGAAAAAGAGATAATTCCAGAAATGATGTAGAGGTGAACTGAATGGGACTTAATAACTGTGATGTGTGGGGTCAGTTACGGGAGGGATCATCATAGGTGATTGAAGTTTCAAGCCTGGCTGACTATAGCAGTAGATAAAGGTTACCAGAAGCATTTCAGTACTGTTTACAAAATAACCTTAATAGCTCGTGAGAGTCCAGGTTCTTTACTAGACTCTTAAGAATGAAGTTTTCCATATTCCTTACAAGTTCCAGCAAGTGTTAAAAATGAGGAAATGGCTGGGTGCGATGGGTTGAGTCTAGGAGTTCAAGGCTTGGGTAAGCTATGATCGTGCCACTAAACTCCAGCATGGGCAACAAAGTGAGACCCTGTCTCTCAAAAAATAAAAACAATGAGGAAATCAGCTTCCAAATAATCTTCTATAAACAGGGGGAGGAGCTGATCTGTACAGAGACCTGAAACCTTCATTGGAGGAGTTTGGATTTGATTAATTCATTCATTAAATGTACATTGAATGCCTGCTACACATGCTGGGATGCTAGGGATACAGTGGTGAGTAAGAAAGATACAATCCTTGTCTTGTACTCATAGGGAATATAGACTAGAGAGAAATTAATATTTAAGCAGGTAATTACATGGATGGTGATATATTTATGATTGTTGTGGGTGCTACAGGGACAAAGTTCTGAGTGATCTCTGAGGGTGCATATTGGATATATTTAGTCAGCATGCGGTGGAGATGTGATGGTGAGTCTTCTGAAGGAAGTGACATATAAGCTGAGACCCAAAGGATAAGAGGGAATGGGGCTTTGCTGCTGATTAAGGAAACAGGACATGCTAAGGTCCTGGAAATGGAAGGTGCTTGACTCTCTCAAAGAACAGAGCAAAGTTTAGTGTATTTTATGAGTAGCGAGAAGTGAGACCAGAGAGGTAGCTAGTTGCCAGATCATACAGATGGCCTTGTTGATTACATAAAGTTAAAATTTTTATTATGAAGCCATTGACATGGCTTACATGATTTGTATTTTTCAGACCCCGCTTGTGTGGAGAAGGGGAATAGAGGTGAATTTAGGCTAACCAGTTAGCTGAATAGTGGACTCAGCTTTTGGCAGGAAAGATTTAAGGTAATTGGTTATTGGAAGTAGGGGTAATGAGGGCTTGTGACTGATTGCATGTGGTGAGCAAAAGGGAAGAGGTGCCATGGGTGATTCCCAGATTTTTGTTTGGCAGGGGTAACTTTGGATGGATATGTCAAGATGGAGAAGGAGCAGATGAGGTAGGCATTCATTAATTTTTATTTAAATATTTTCATCTGTTGGGTATACCTGGAGTGTCCTGTGCAGGGCCCCCGATTAGGCTCTGTCAGTGTGATAAAACAAATAGATTTAACTAGAAAAGGGAAGGCATGGGGCCACATTCTATTTTAAATGGATGGTACTTTAATTCATTTCCCCGCCTCCCTAAACATGGACCAAAGTGGACTAGATTATTTTGCAAGCTGGGTAGAAATTCGTGCCTAAGGCCATGTCCTTTCATGTTTACCAANCGCCCTGCCGGAAACAACATTTTTAACCAACTTTGCCTAATCAGACAACAGATTTGAGACATCCTGGTAGAGAAATAATAGCCTACATATGTTGAATTGTTTTTAGCTCTTTAGTTATAAAGAGCTTTTTACAAATTTAGTTTATGTAATCCTCCAACAGTACAATGAGATAGATAATTTTAATTTTACAGACTCAAACTGCGGAATTGAAAGTTTAAGTAACTTAATGTCACACACAGCTAATAAGAGATCAATATAATAATCTAGGCTCTTTACCTATCTCCTGGGCATAAACACTAGCTTTTTTAGTGGAAACAGAATCAGATTGTTCATTAGATTTGATTGATGAAAAGAGGTCCACCAACCATCATGTAAAATACGGCGTTTATGTTTATATTCAAAAGACTATTATAAATTAATTTGGTATTACGTATTTTTTGAGGAAAGGTATAATGGCCATGTGTATCTTAACCAAATACATCCTTAAGCCTACAATACCCTATTACTCATTTTCTTTTGTGGAGTAGAAGTTGGATGGGTTATATGGGCGTGGTGCCTCTCTCCTGTAATCCTAGCACTTTGGGAGGCCAGGTGCTCTAGAGCAGCCTGGGTAACAGGCAAAACCCCTTCTCTACAAAAAAAAAAAGTAGCCAGGTGTGGTGGCATGCGCCTATAGTCCCACCTTATGTGGGGGGCTGAGGTAGGAGGATTGCTTTGAGCCTAGGAGGTGGAGGTTGCAGCGAACCGAGATTGTGCCACTGCACTCCAGTGTGAGCAGCAGAGACCTTGTCTTAAGAAAAGTTGGATGGGTAGAGGAGGGACATTTTGCTAGGGCAGACATAACCTCTAGGAAGTGGTTGGAGTTATTTTTTTAAAAAGGGAAGAAAAGAAAGGAATTAGTATTTATTGATCACACCTTTGTGTATGTTAGGTGGTTTAGGTTTGGTGTCTTTAAATCTTCCTTATGATGATGATACCCCATTTTACAGTTGAGACCCAAGACTATAGATATGTTAAATAATTTGCTTGTGGTCATACACCTTCTTCTTCTGAATGGAAGATAACTCCTGGAACTGATTGGTAGAGGGCAGAAAAAAGATTCTATTTTGAGAAACGGAGCAGCCTGAAGACACATACCTTTGCCGTTTGCTGTAACTCCTTTAGACGGCTCTCTGACCACACAGTACGTGGGTGGACACCAGCATTGACCAGGAGGGACGGTGGAAAGTTTAAATAGTTTTCCTTTACATAATAAAACAGTCCAGTGAAGTGAACTATTTAAGTTTTTTCCCTATCAAATGGCTAAATTAAACATTTTTGACATTCGAAAGCGATGATTTATGTCTTATGTGGAAAAGCCCCAAACAGCTATTTCCCCAGTTGCTGGAAAAAGAGCTCTTTTGAGATATGAAGGTATTTTATGTTCTTTCTCCATTATTCTTACCTTGTGCTTACAGGTGAATTGTAAGCATGTGCTTTGTGTTTAGCATTTTCCTCGAGAAAACTCTTGCTGGTAAATCTAGTTACCATAGAACTTAAAAGGATATTGAAAAAATAGTTGAGGACTATCCTGATTGGTTTTCATCCAGTTAGTCTGCTTTTG
>NW_016817394.1:0-1192 GCF_001698545.2 Rhinopithecus bieti | reverse complement strand
CGAGTGATGATGAGCATTTTTTCATAAGTGAACAGGCAACCTACAGAATGGGAGAAAATTTTTGCAACCTACTATCTGACAAAGGGCTAATATCCAGAATCTACAAAGAACTCAAACAAATATACGAGAAAAAAACAAACAACCCCATCAAAAGTGGGGAAAGGATATGAACAGACATTTCTCAAAAGAAGATATTCATACAGCCAAAAGTGATATTTTTGAGCACATTGAAGCCTATAGTGAAATAGGAAATATCCTCAAATAAAAGTACAAAAAATTTTCTGAGAGACTGTCTTGTGATGTGTGAATTCATCACAGAGAGTTCCACAGTTCTTTTCATTGAGCAGTTTGCTAACAATGTTTTCATGGAATGTGCAATAGAATATTTGGTAGTGCATTGACACCCTTGGTGACAGAGGAAATATCCTCAGATGATAAACCAAAAGGAAGCTTTCTGAGAAAATACTTTGTGATGTGTGAATTCATTCTACAGAGCTACTGTTGTTTTCATTCAGAAGTGTACTACCACTGTTTCTTGGAATCTGCAGTGGGATATTTCGGAGTGCATTGACGCTTATGGTCACAAACAAAATATCCTCAGACCAAAACTAGAAGGAACCTGTCTGAGAAACTGCTTTGTGATTTGTGAATTCATCTCACAGAGGTACACGATTCTTTTCATGGAGCAGTTTGGTAGCTCCACTTCTGTTGGATATGAGAAGGGATATTTTGTACCACATTGAAGCCTATGGTAGCAAAGGAAATATCCTCAGATAAAATCTAGAAAGAAACGTTCAGGGAAACCTATTTGTGATGTTTTAATTCATCTCACAGAATAACACTGTTCTTTTCATTCAGAAGTATGCTAACACTTTTTTCATGGAATCTGCCATGGGATACTTGCTAGCACACTGAGGCAAATGGTGAATAGGAAATGTCCTCAGATAAAAACTAGAAAGAAGCTTTCTGAAAAACAGCTTTGTGATGTGTGAGTTCATCTCACAGAATTACACCTTTCCATTCATGGAACAGTTAGGTAGAACTCTTTTTGGGGAATATCAGAACGGATATTTTGGATCACATTGAAGCCTAGGGTAACAAAGGAAATATCCTAAGAGAAAACTAGATAGAAGCTTTCTTTTATTTATTTATTTATTTATTTTATCATTATACTTTAAGTTCTAGGGTACAT
>NW_016817393.1:3597-10806 GCF_001698545.2 Rhinopithecus bieti | reverse complement strand
TGGCTCACACCTGTATTCCCAGCACTTTGGGAAGCCAAAACTGGTGGATCACTTGAGGTCAAGAGTTTGAGAGCAGCCTGGCCAACAGGGCAAAACCCCATCTCTACTAAAAGTAAAAAATAAATTAGTTGGGCATGGTGGTACACACCTGTAATCCAGCCCCTCGGGAGGCTGAGGCACAAGAATCACTTGAATCCGGGAGGAGGAGGTTGCAATGAGCTGAGATTGCCCCACTGCACTCCAGCCTGGGTGACAGAGACTCCGTCTCAAAAAAATTTTTAAAAAGTGGGATCAGAGAGGCAGAGCCTGGCAGTGTCCCCCACCATCCAGGAGAAAGTGAGGACAAGGAGACGTGTCCTTGTGACTGCAGGGTGATGGATGTGGTTCATCAGGACCCTGGTCGAATGGAAATAACGTCATGCTCATATTTTTACCTAATATTTAGGGAGCCTGTTTACCAGGCACAGCACCAACTCTTTTTTTTTGGACATAGTCTTGCACTGTCGCCCAAGCTGGAGTGAAGTGGCATGATCTCGGCTCACTGCAACTTCTGCCTCCCAGGTTCAAGTGATTCTCCTGCCTCAGCCTCCGGAGTAGCTGGAATTATAGGTGCCCACCACCACACCAACCTAATTTTTGTATTATTAGTAGAGACGGGGTTTCCTATGTCAACCAGGCTGGTCTTGAATGCCTGACCTTGTGATCCACCCACCTTAGCCTCCCAAAGTGCTAGGATTACAGGTGTGAGCTACCACACCTGGCCACAGTACCAACTATTATGTGCACGATTTCATTCAGCGCTCATGCCAACCCAGCAAGATAGGTTTTGGTATCAGATCTGTTTCACAGGGAGGGAACCCAAGGCTCAGAGGCTTCGGTCACCTCAAAAGTGGGGAGCCAGGGTTTGAACCCGTGTCTGCTGGCCCCAGGGCCTGTGCTGTGACTGCCCTGCGTGCTTCCCCCTGGGACTTCCCTTTGGGCTCATCTTCTGCTCACCCAGCACCTCTTGGTACAGCACCCAGGGGACTGCAGTCATGGACTTTTCTCTGAGTGAACAACTGGCCTGTGAGGTATCCATTAGTCTTTGGTGGATTTAGTCATTGTGAGTCTGTAGATCACCAATGGGTGTCTTGCTAAAGTTCAGGTCTGGGCCAGGGAAGGACATGGTTAGTTCATCAGGACCACGCCAACTTAGTGCCCCTTGGAGGGCTGGTGATCAGCCTTCCCTGGCAGTCCTTCCTCTGTGCGCCACCTCCTTCCTGCCTTTTGCTCTTAGAGCCAGGACTTTAGAGCCTCCTTTCCCTGCAGCTGGAGAATAAGGGGTGTCTGCCCTGGGGGCCTCGCTACCTTCTGAGAATCCTGAATGGGGCCTCTTTTCCATCCTGACACCTTCCTTCCCCATCCAGGCAGCTACCGGTTCAGTGACAAGAGGCTGCCCCCCTGCTCACTCAGCCAGGCCCTCACCTACTTCCTGGACATCAACACCCCCCCAGCCCAGCTGCTGCTCCAAAAGCTGGCCCAGGTGGCCATAGAAGAGCCTGAGAGACACAGGCTGGAGGCCCTGTGCCAGGTGAAGATCAGGGCTGGTGGGCAGGGGATATGTGGAGGGTCCTAGCATGTGGGGAGCCAGAGTCCAGAGCTGGTCTTTAACTCCCAAGAGGGATCCACCCAGGTTCCCAAAGTGAGACCTGTCAAAGGCTGATGGGAAGCCAGGCATCATCCACTGGCCCATGTAACACAACACAACTATGTTGAATGAACTGAGCTTTTCCAAGTGTCTGCAGGATGCAACCCAAGTGCACTGCCTTGAATATTAGCTAGAAAGGGGAGCCGTCCTTATCCATCTTTGCTTTCCCCAAAACTGGAATAAACTTGTCACTTAAGATGTATTGGGGGATGGATGGTGTGGATGAATGGATACATTGGCATAATGGGCAGAGTGACAGACGGACAGCTGAATTAATAAGTTAATGAGAGAATGCATTAACTCACCTGCAACCGTCTGGTTCCAAGTCTGCAAAAGGCACTGACTGTCATTATTATCATCATCATTATAGCTAATTGTATCGATTCCAACTACCTCCACCGCCATTATTTTGTGGCTGCAATGTACTAACTTGGCACATGCTTTCTCATTTAATTCCCATAACATCCCCACAAGGCAGGCAATGCTATCCTTGTTGCACAAAGCATAAGTGATTGGGACGAGATTCCATAGCAGTGAGGACACCTAGCCAAGGTTTAAACCCAGGTCTGATTGGCTCCAAAGCCTTGCCCCAAATTAAATTGCAACAAAAATTTGACCCCTGCCCACGAGTTGCCGACAGTGGAGGTCACATAAGTTAGATAAATGTACTGGACTGAGTTCCTCCAGGACAGGAACTATTTCTTCTCTAGTTTGGTAGTCTCAGCACCCTGGACAGTGCCTGGCACATGGACTTGTTTGTTGAGTGCATGGAGGAATGAATGAATACTGGGTTGTGTCAGCCTTTTCCCCAAAGCGGGGCAGGCTCCCTGAATCACTCACATCACCCTCCACTTGCCCTCAGAGTACAGCAAGTGGAAGTTCACCAACAGCCCCATGTTCCTGGAGGTGCTGGAGGAGTTCCCGTCCCTGCGGGTGTCTGCTGCCTTCCTGCTCTCCCGGCTCCCCATTCTGAAGCCCAGGTTCTACTCCATGAGCTCCTCCCTGGATCACATACCCACAAAGATCCACCTGACTGTGGCTGTGGTGATGTCCCACACCCGAGGAGAGCCCAGGAAGGAGGCTCTGGAGCATTCGTGCTCCCCCTTTTATTGGGCATGTGTTCATCAACTCGGCTTCAGCTCCCTCATCAGTTCAAGGAGGGAGGGAACACCCACAGCCCAGAGTTGTTAATGGTAATAGGAGGTGTGTGGGAGAGATCTCTAGGAATCAGGCACTAAACCAAGCCTTCTGTGTGTATATGATCAGTTACTATGTGGGGTAGGTACTGTGTGCATTTTACAGGTGGCACAGAAAGTCACACTGTTAGTAAGTGGAGAGCTGAGATTCGGACCTGGGTAGTCCAACTGCTGAGTCCAAGTCCTCCACCACTCCACTGTCCCACTACTCTGATGACAATTTAATGAGATCAGACGTGGAGAGCACCCAACCCTTGGTGGGAGGCCAGTGGTTCTTAGTCTTCCTGATCATGCAGCCTGAACACAGGGGAGATTCTGCATTGATTGTTCATTCGCTCACTGAACTCATTCAGTGATGGTTTATTTCAAACCTCCCCATGCTCAGTACTGGGGTGAGTGGGGAAATACAGCAGACATTAGCCCTGCCCTCAGGGAGCATCTAGAGGCAGCAGTGGAGAGATAGGCATAGAAATAATTAAATGATTCTCATTGTGCTGAAGCCAAGAAGGAAAGGTCAGGGTCACCGAGGGAAGTGAAGTGGGCCGGGGTGGCAGGGGGCCGGTTTACGCTGCCACAGAGCGGGAGGCCAGGTAGTCTTGTCCAGGTGGTCTCAGCTCCACTACTGGCCACTGCTCCCTGCCCTGCCCTCTGTAACTGAGAGTTGCCTGGGTTGGCAAAGCTGGGAGCTGCCCACACTTCTGAGTCCTCTGTCCTCTAGGAAGCAAGAACACGGTTTCTAAAAACTGGCCAGAGACTGTTTGCCCTGCTAGAGAACACCCAACCAGACCAGGAGAGGAGAGGCCGACATGTCCTGTGAGAGCAAGATTCAATCCCGAGGAAAATCAGGGGGACCTCTGCAGTTGGTGGGAGGCCTCCTTCAAGTGCTGGGCCATTGTAAGGGGAACAGAACCCAGAGAGACCTCCTGGGTTTCTGCAAGCCCAGGAGGGGTCACTGAGGAGGAAAGCGAGGCGCCAGAGCAGGCTGAAATGCGCGGAGCTCATCCACCACCCAGGGTTGCTGCCAGCAAGGGCCACGCACACGAGCGCACACAGCAGTGGCCACCCCGAGGGGTCACTTCATGCTGCTGTCAGTGGAGCTCAGAGGTGAGCTGGGGATGTTCCTGGAGAAAGTCTTTGGAAGGAGCACTGGAGTAGGAGTCAGGGAACCTGAGCTGTCCACCTGATTCCGCCACGACCTGAGTGACCTTGTCCAAGTCACTTTTCCTCTCCGGGACTCGGTTTCCGCATTGGCAGAAGGAACAGCTTGCAGCCTCTCTAAGTCCCTTTCAACTTTCCTCAGCTCTGGGCTCTCAGGGTGGAGCTCAGAACCAGGAGGACAAACAGCTTCTCATTGAGTCCTGAGAGCCTGAGAGTGCCTGAGTGGGGGCGTCCAAGGAGGCCGTGGTGTGGGCGGAGCAGCTGGCACAGTTTGCGCATGGGCAGTGGGGGACGTTGGTCACTTTGTGTTATCGTTGCAGATGGCCGGGCTTCCCTGCACCACGGCGTCTGCAGCACATGGCTCAACAGCCTGAAGCCCCAAGACCCAGTGCCCTGCTTTATACGAAAGTAAGCACCGCTTCCGCTCTGTTCCCCGTGGGGCCGCCGATCCCTGGGGATTCCGGGAGGAAAGGGAGGGATCTGAGGTTTAGGTGACCCTCGAGGCCCCTTGGCTCATAAAGAAGGCACTGGGGTCACACCGCTGTGGCTGTCTCTAGCAGGGACAACGATGACAGCAGTGCTGGAGGGGCCCAGAGTCCAGTGAGCTTGGCCCTTTTTCAGAAGGACCTGGGGGAGGTGCTGGTGGCTGGACAGAGGTGAAGCAGCCTGCAGGACGTGGGAAATCAAATAGTAGCTGCTTGTCCACTCCACCCGCTCACGACCGCCCCCCACAGGCCCAGCTCCCCAGCCATTCTGTGTGTGTGTGGGCCCGGGGTGTCTGAGGGCTGGCCTCCTCTTCTCCTGTCCTCTTCAGTGCCAGCGGCTTCCACCTCCCCGAGCACCCCTCCCATCCTTGCATCCTCATTGGGCCTGGCACAGGCATCGCCCCATTCCTCAGTTTTTGGCAGCAGCGGCTCCATGACTCCCAGCACAAGGGTAAGGCTGGAGGCTTCCCAGGTGGGAGGGGCACCAGGGGGCAGCGCCTGCCTAGGAGCAGAACTGCAGCCCCACAAACGGTTCCTGTACGTCTCTGAAGGGAAGGACTCCCAAGTTTGCCTCCCTGTGCGGGCCTCTGTGGGTGAGAACGGCCACCGTCCCGGCTCCGGCATTGGGGCCGGGGCTCCCTCTCCCGGAAGTGGAGGTAACGGGAAAGTCCCTGCTTTTGATCTCTGATGGGCTGAGGGAATTCTACATCCGCACTTTCAGTTGTGTGACTATGGATGAGTGATCTAAACGCCTTGGGCCTCAGTTTCCTCATCTGCAAAATGGGGCCAATGCTATTAATTAGCTAGGATACTTGTGGGAGTGAAGTGAGAATTCCAGCTGGACTTGACGCTCTGGCGCCCTCTGGTGGCCAACTTGGTAACAACAGCCCGGGACTCCTGGTAGTAGTGCCGGGAAGCCGCAGGACCCTGGTCTTCTGGTGCTGCCGCCCAGATAAGGACTGCCACCTACTGCGAGGAGATGCTGGAGATGACCCGGAAGCGGGTGCTGCATGCGGTGCACACGTCTATTCCCGCCTGCCTGGCAAGCCCAAGGTAAATGCAGCCTAAAAGCAGGTGAAGCATTACACACACAGGCTCCAGGGTGAGCCCTGCGTCCACAAGGGCCTCTCGCCTCCCTGAGCCTTCAGCTCCTGAGCTCTAAAATGCAGGTCGTTCACAACCATCAGAGTGATGCTGTGAAGAGCGTTACGCCCTGTCATACAGCATAAGCGACAGGCCCGGAGAGGTCCAGGACTAACCTAGGTCACACGCGAGTTAACCCCAGAGCCCAGTCTGCTGAAGTCCCCAGCAGGCCCCCGGGACACACGACTGCCCGGGGAGAGGTGATCCAGGCTGGCTATGCTCAAGCCCAGAAAGGCTGGAGGGCGGCCGATGCTTCCACCACGTCCTTCAGACGGGCTTTGCTGCCCCCAGGGCCTCTTTGTCTCCTAAGCCTGGGGTGTCAGAACAGACTCTCGGCCCTCACACATTTGTCCCATCAGGGCACCTCTCGGGTCCAGTGCTCTGTGCCCAATGCTGGGGCCAGTGGGCAGCCCGTGTGGAGCAGGAGGAGAGAGTCCCCCACTGACTCCTGGACCTTCTAACTGGGAAGGCCGGGATCCGTACCCTGCAGAGACCTGATGGACAGTTTGCATTGAGAGGCTACCTTTTCTGGAGTATAGACAGAGCCCTGTGCGGGGGGACTGCCTTTATTGATGCCTCTTTGAAGCATGGCAAATTCAGGGACAGTCTGGGAGCCCCACTGCATGGTGAGCTCCTCGAGGGCAGGACTGTATCCAGCATCTATCTCTCTACTCCCAGCCCAGCCCCCGGGGCATCCGTGCACCTCACCCTGAACCTGGCCCCATGCAAGGTCCTGGCTGGGAGGGGACTCACTCCACACCCCTTAGTGCCCTCTCCCCACCCCCACCTCCCTGAGGCCAGCAGGCCCACCTGCAAGCCTTGTCTCCAGCAGCTGGGGACTGGACCCACCACTTCCTCTGGTTTCAGGTCTATGTTCAAGACATCCTGTGGCAGCAGTTGGCCAGCGAGGTGCCCCGTGTGCTCCATGAGGAGCCGGGCCACCTCTGTGTTTGCGGGGATGTGCGCATGGCCTGGGATGTGGCCCACACCCTGAAGCAGCTGGTGGCTGCCAAGCTGAACTTGAATGAGGAGCAGGTCGAGGACTATTTCTTTCAGCTCAAGGTATAATAGTGGGTGTGTGGGCTGAGGGTGTTGGCCAAGGCACAGGCCACTGGAGCCAGGACCACGGGTGGCAGGTAGACCCAGGGGAGTCAGGCCCAGAAAAGTTCTGGACCCCAAGAGAATCTTAGCAGTGGCTGAGATCTGAGCTGGGTGGGCTGTCAGAAGGCCCCGCTGCACATCCCGGACTGGTCGCAGCTTTGGGAAGTCGGGTGAATGGGTTCCATTTTGCCGTCTGTGGAATGGGGGCAGGAGGGTCTCCTTGGCCTCTCCCTAAACCCCCTTTCAGAAAGTATCTGTGTGGCCAAAGCAAGGCTGTGAACACAGGGGAGAGCAAGGCTGCCCCCGTCAGCCTCGTGTGAACCTCACACTTCTTATTTACACCCAGGCTGGCGTCTGCTCACCCTCATCCCCGCAGCAGGAAGGGCTTGCATTTCACTGATGAAGATAATAGTGATATTTATCAAGGGTTTCCACTGGG
>NW_016817393.1:0-3344 GCF_001698545.2 Rhinopithecus bieti | reverse complement strand
GGTGGGAGTTAAGCGGGTGTGTTGGAAGAACAGTGAGGAGATAACAGGCATTTCCCCAAATGGGTTGAATGGGTCGGTAGATATTTGTCATCAAAAAGGTTCCAAGGTCGAATAGCCTGGGACATGCTTAGTTAAGCCAAGGCAAGCACGTTGCTTTACTACAAGGCTTCTGGGAGGCTTCAACCTGCTGCTGTGCGTCGGGACCCTTCAAGGCTGGGAGCAAAGCAAGGACGTAGCGTTTCCCAAACGTATTGATCTCGGAGCTCACACTTCCTGGAGCGTCTCGGGTGGGGGGTGAGCGCTCGGGTGGGGGGTGAGGACATGGGAATGCCAAGTAAAGCTTTGGAGATGGTTAGAGGACCCGCTCCAGAGCAGGTGCTGAGCGGGGTTAGGCTCTAAACCAGATTCCAGCACAATCTAAGTATGACAGTTGGGAAGACAGATGGCTCATGAAGGTCCATGTGACAGGGAAGCTGGGCAGCCCCAGGGGCTCATCCCTGCCCGGACTTCACACATTGGTCTCTGTTTCCACCTAAAAGCTTTCATGAAGATACCTTTGGTGCTGTATTTACCTACAAGCGGACAAGGCGGCAGTGCAACCCAGGAGCCTGGAGATGTCAGCCCTCTAATGGCCCACAGGAGAGGTTAAAACTGCTGACACAGAACTTAACCAAGGAGCCAGCTCTGCATTATCTGAGGTCATAGGGCCTGGGGAGATGGAGGAAAGTGATATCCCCCAGCCTCACATCTTATTTTTTCACTTCGTTCCCCATCAAGCCCTTTACTTGACCTCCTACCAAGTAGCACCCTGGATTGATCAGAGCCTCCTCTCTCAAGCCGGGGCCTCCCTGGTCCCTTGGAGACGAAATCTTCAATGCCAGACCTGGCAAGTGGGTGAAAGATGGAACCCACTGCTGAGTGCACCACTTCATGTGACCACCAGGTGGTGCTGTTGCAGCACTGTGTTTAACTGCCTTGTGTATAATTATTTTTGCCTCTGTTTAAAAAACTAACTCCCTAGTCTGTTCCCAACAGCCACGTGGGTCTTCCCTGTATGATTCCTTGATGGAGATATTTATATGATGGAATTTTACTTTAATCACATTGTATGTGTGGCGGGGGAGGGGTTAGGGGATGTTTTGTAGGGAACGTCGCCCTGAGTTTATATAGAGTGGGGAGCTGGTGGGTGTCACAGCCTGGACAGATCCCCCACAGAGGGACACCCAGGCAGGCCATGGCTCCTCTGAAATGGCTGCCAGCTGTGACAGCAGCAGATGGAGCTTCGTGCTGGTCCAAAGACCTGTGGTAGGGCATGGGGCACAGGCCTGCCTCCCACATGAAGGATTTGACACGGGGTCTGGCGAGGGTGGGATTCTCGTGTGAGGCCAGGGCTTCAGGGAAGGCCTTGAGCTTCTTCTTAGACACTTCCTTAGAAAGCGTTTTGCTCTGGGGCCACCTGTCCCATGTGAATTTGTCTCATATGGATGTGACCCCTGGGAAGGCAGCATGTCCAGGCAAGTGTGAGCCACTGCATCCTCTTCCAAGGGACTGGGGACCCTCCTGGGTTTGGAGCTAGCCAAGGAAGGCTTCTTAAGAGACTGAGCCCCATTTCCTTCTCCTGGTCAGAACCAATGAAGGAGCTCAGCAGGGGCCGCTGGGGTCCTGGCAACACATGCCTCCCAGCTCGGGTTTGGTGTCTGCCTCCTGGCTGCCCTGGCCGACTTTGCCCCTCTCTCTTCCCTCCCCTTTCTAGCAGCAGAGTTTCAGGTGGCAGGAGAAGGTGCATTACCAACCTCAGACTCCAGAAAAGCTCTGTGCCCTGCGCAACAGCTGTGCATCTCAGCAACACGGCCAGGAGTCCACTCCTGTACCAGGGCTTCCCAGGTTTGTTTTTTGTTGTTGTTGTGCTGTGTTTTGTTTTGTTTTGTTTTAATTTTGAGACAGAGTTTCGCCCTTGTCACCCAGGCTGGAGTGCAATGGCGCATTATCTATTGGCTCAATGCAACATCTACCTCCTGGGTTCAAGCAATTCTCCCGTCTCAGCTTCCTGAGTAGCTGGGATTACAGGTGCCTGCCACCACGTCCGGCTAATTTTTTTTTTTTTTTTTAATTTTTACTAGAGACAGAGTTTTGTCACGTTAGCCAATCTGGTCGCGAACTCCTGATCTCAGGTGATCTGCCTGAGGTGAGCGCCACACAACACCCTGGGGTGTTGTGAAAACGAAGACTCTGATCTCTTCGGTAGGTGTGTGTGGAGGGGCGGGGGGTGCGCAGGATCGCAGGATGCCGCGTTTCCAACAAGCTCCCAGTTGCTGCTGGTGCCACCGCTCCGAGGACTACACTGGGACCTGAGGAACTGAATTCTTGCTGGGCCGAGCAGGATGTGTTGGCATCACGTGGACATGGAGCTGGGCTGCCTGGCAGTGGCCCAGTGGCTGACAGAACCCCACACATGGACACAGAGCCACTTTTCTCACACAAGCCCTAACCCCTAATGCCAGGGAGACCCAAAATGGAACACACACCCAGACAGTGCTTTGGATCGACTTCTCCTGACACCCCTTCCCCAAGCCACCTCCTCCCACTGGGATGCCAGGTCTGAGGAGCCAGCTCTGGCCCTGCTGTGGCCCTCACAGGCTCTGCCCCAGCCCCTCTCCCATCTTGGAGGCATGGGGTTGTTTCCTGGGGTCCCCCATTACCACCTTTCCTGTGTCCGAGACTCCTGCCCAAAAGGCTAGAGCACCAGCCTGCTTTCTCCAACACCCTCTGGGAGGAGGTGTGAGGTCAGGACCCCCTGCCCAAAGGGAGTCCACGCTCTCCCATCCCACTCCTCTCAGCAGCTCCCCCGCCCGATTCCACAGACTCCAAAATGTCTCCAAATGAATTAAAGAAGCCACGGTCAACCCACATGAATGTGCCAACAAGCATTTTCATTTCTTTATTTCAAGGACACTGGGAAGGGAGCCAGTCCCCTGAAGAGAACACTCCGGTCAGTTGGTGGAGGCCAGTGGGATGCCATCAGGCCTGCTTTCCTGGAGGGGGTGAAGGGTTGGTGCAGGGTGCAAGGTGAGAGTGAAGTTAAAGGTCAGAGAGGAGGGGCTGAGGAGGCCACCTCCCACCAGGAGTAGACAGCTGGTGGCTTGGGACTGGGGTGGAGCCGCCTGGGGGATGGGAGGGGACTGAGCATGGACCTTCATCTTCACTACCCACTCCTCCCTCTCCCTGGCTGTGCCCGCCTCCTGGGATGGTAGGATTTGGGCAGCTGGAGCCCCAGGTGCTGCCGCGGCTGAGGAAGGCAATCCCGGTCAGCTGCCTTCTCCGTTCCAGGGTGGCTGTAGCCAAAA
>NW_016817392.1:0-1194 GCF_001698545.2 Rhinopithecus bieti | reverse complement strand
TGAAAAAGATGCATGCACAGGCATGTTTACAACAGCACAGTTTGCAATTGCAAGGATATAGAGCCAACTTATGTGCCCATCAACCAAAATGTTTAAAGAAAATGTCTTGTATACACACCATGGAATACTACTCAGTCACAAAAAAGGAATTAATATCTTTTGCAGCAACTTAAATGGACCTGGAGGCTATTATTCTAAGTGAACTAACTCAGGAATTGAAAAGCAAAGCAAATATCATATGTTCTTGCTAAGCTATGAGAATGCAAAGGCATAAGAATTATATAATGGACTTTGGGGGCTCGGTGGGGGAAGCATAGGAGGGGCAGGAGGAATAAAAGACCACATATAGAGTACAGTGTACATTGCTCGGGTGACAGGTGTGACAGGTGCACTAAAACCTCAGAAATCACAACTAAAGAACTTATCCATTTAACCAAAAGCCACCTGTACCCTAAAATTATTGAAATAAAATAAATATTAAGAAATTAAAAAAACAGCCTTTAAAAGAAACCAAAATAGTTTAGTAATGGCAGATGCAGAACAGCCCTTAATTTAAGTCTAGGTTATTCTCACTATCCAGGTTAATATCCTTCTTGAGGACTCTATCTGAAGTACAGTATATTAGGAGATTTTCTCCATTCTAGTTGGAAAAAAACACAATTATTCTCAAACCGGTGTGAATCCCAGAGACTCTTTCACCTTCTCTTTTGCAGTGGTTATTTCCTGTATTCTGGTACTTTTTCCCACCCTTTTGAACCAGGACTCAGATTCAAAGAAACCCCACTATACATTTCTGGAGCTTTATTTATGTATATCTACAATTTATCAGACTTTTGGTGAAGAATTTTAGTCATATTTGCCTCCCTGAAGTGTGAATTTTGCCTCGTCAATGGAGTCATAACCTTTGTCTCTGTGCACTCCACATTGTGGATGTTCTGCAAACGTAAGCTAAGGCAATAATAGGGCTTATCTTATTTTTTTCTGTTCTATGAAAGATTGCTGTTTTTGCTGTTTGTTATTCCATGTTTATGATTATTGTTTAATACATATTGCCTTGTTTTCTAGTTTTTTGAGGTAGATGAATAAAACTCTGTCATGGCTCTAAGGGTAAGTAGATACTGAATACAAATTTGTATTTTGAACAAAAAACCCCACAATTGGCTGAATAAGTAGTTTACTTTTAATCTCGTTTAA
>NW_016817391.1:17419-18688 GCF_001698545.2 Rhinopithecus bieti | reverse complement strand
AGCATGGAATGTTATTCCATTTGTTTGTGTCCTCTTTTATTTACTTGAGCAGTGGTTTGTAGTTCTCCTTGAAAAGGTCCTTCACATCCCTTATAAGTTGTATTCCTAGGTATTTTATTCTCTTTGTAGCATTTGTGAATGGGAGTTCACTCATGATTTGGCTCTCTGTCTGTTCTTGGTGTATAGGAATGCTTGTGATTTTTGCACACTGATTTTGTATCCTGAGACTTTGCAGAAGTTACTTATCAGCTTAAGGAGATTTGGGGCTGAGACATATGATGGAGCTACTTATCAGCTTAAGGAGCTTCAATGGAGTTATGGGAGATTAACTCAGCTTCTTGAATCTGTTAATCTCTATATTTTACCAAATAGGGAGGTGTTTCAGCCATTGCTATTCTTGCTAATTTTAATGTTTTGTCATTTTCCCCACACTTCTCTCAGTCTCTGTTCATATTTTAAGATCTATTTTCTTTGTGTTTCTTATATTTTGTAAATTTTATAAATTCTACTGATTTTTCTTCATGTTTACTAATTCCATCTTCTACGACACTCTATTTTTAGCCCATCCAGAAAGCATTCGTATTCCTGCTAATGTATATTTCAGTTATTATAATTTCTATTTAGTTTTCATTTTATAGCTTGTATTTATTTGCTTAAATTCTTATTTTGCCTCAAAATTCATGTTTTGAGGCATTTTATGACATCTGTTTTAAAATTCTTGTTAAAATTTCAACATCTGATTTGTCTCAGTGTTAGCATCAGTTGACTAGTGTTTCTTATTCACGTTGTGGTTTTCTTTGTACCTGGTATGATGGTTGGTTTTCAGTTGTATTCTAGACATTTTGTCTATTTTGTTAGGAGACTGTATTCTATTTAAATCTTTAACTCTAGCAAAGAGTCACTATGTTTAGGTGTGGTACTCAAGTGTTGGCCTATTTTTGTTAGCTATGGTTCTGAGGACAGCTTAATTTCCAAAGCTTTTGTGGCGCTATTATGGTTTGCTTTGTTTATCTTATGCATCTGGGGTTCCCAATGTTCCTGTTTGTTCTGCCTGAGAGTATGAAGAGTCTCCCAAATGACACATCCTTATTTCTCTACTTGGTGAAGAGATTCTCCATGCAAGCCCTCTGGAACTGAGTGCTTTAATTTGGGCAGTTTGTCGTGGGAACCCTCTTTACAGAAGAGACAGAAAACTTCTAGATCAGACATCGTTATAGCAGAATGCACTTTTTGGAGCCAACTTGCTGTCTGGTGTCTCAGTGGTTAAAA
>NW_016817391.1:8892-15507 GCF_001698545.2 Rhinopithecus bieti | reverse complement strand
GCCATAGTCTCACTCCATCGCCCAGGCTGGAGTGCAGTGGTGCAATCTCGGCTCAGTGAAAACTCCGCCTCCCCGATTCAAGCGATTCTCCTGCCTCAGCCTCCCGACTAGCTGAGATTACAGGCCTGTGCAACCATGCCTGGTTGATTTTTGTTATTTTAGTAGAGATGGGGGGTTTTCCATGTTGGCCAGGTTGGTTGAACTGCTGACCTCAGGTAATCTGCCCTACTCGGTCTGCCAAAGTGCTAGGATTACAAGCCTGAGCCTCCACACTTGGCTGGTACTACTTTTTTGAACTTGTCTATAAGTTTTACACTATATCAGAATGAAAAGTTACAACAAGAAGCAAGAGAGTACAGAAAAACTAAAAAGTAGCTATAGGTATACAAAGCTACAAAGAATGCAGAAGTCTGTATTATTTACTCAGTGTAAAACAGGGTTGAAGATGTCAATAACCCTTCAGGCATTTCCTGCAAGCTGTACACTAAAAGCCCAGACTTCATCAACATGCAATATATCTACATAACAGAACTGCACTTGTACTCTCTAAATCAATAAAATAAAACTAAAATTGGAATTTGGCACCGCACTGCCTGGGTTCAATTCTTGGAGCCATTATTTACTAGCTAATAACCTTTGGAAAATTTAGTAACCCCTTTGTGCACTGCTATCATTTGTAAAATTGTAATGATAATTATATATTTTTATAAGGTTGTGATGACAATTAAATGAGTTGGTTATGTAAATTGCTTAGAATGAAAGAATATTTGGCACATAATAAAATTCCAGTAAACATTGTTATTATTATATTAATGTGAAGCATTATTACTGAAGCTAATAATTATGATCCTTCAAGAAAGTTTGGAACATATTGAAATAACTTTCTTTAAGAGTAGAAAAAGCTATATAAAATATATATGAATTTTCCTCCTCAAAATGTATCATGTAAAAATTTGGAATTGTTTAAAACCAATGATAAACATAAAAATTTTTAAATAGAGGAAAAAACATATGTGTACAAAGAAACAAAGATAAGGATTTTTTAAAAATTTCACAATAATGCAACCAAGAAAATAGTGAAGCAATATGTTTAACGTACTGAAAAGAAAAATATCCTACCAGGCGTGGTGACTCACACCTGTAATCCCAGTACTTTGGGACGCTGAGGCGGGTGGTTCACTTGAGGTCAGGAGTTCAAGACCAGCCTGGCTAACACGGTGAAACCCCATCTGTACTAAAAATAAAAAAAGTAGTCAGGCATGGTGGCCGGCGCCTATAATTCCAGCTACTCAAAAGGCTAAGGCAGGAGAATTGCTTGAACCTGGGAGGCAGAGGTTGCAGTGAGCCAAGATCATTCCACTGCACTCCAGCCTGGGCGATAGAGTGAGACAAAAGAAAGGAAAAGAAAAGAAAATATTCAAAACTAAAATGTTATATACAGTAACTAAGTAGATAACTATAAGGAATTCTTAAAGTCATTACTTAAATATTTGTAAAGATAATCACTTTTTAAAAGTAAACAGTAATAGTCTGGAATTGTGTGGTTAATATCCATAGAAATAAAGTATATGACAGTCACAGTACAAAAGACACAAGGGCATAAATGGAATTATAGCATTATGAGGTTATTATACTGTATGTGCATTGGTAAAATGTAACTTTCAGGTAGGTGATAAAAGTGAAAATGAATACTATATATAAATACTAAAACAACAATTAAAATAAGACAAGGAAGAGTTACAGTGAATTAAATAGCAAAAAGAGATTAAATGGGATCATAAAAAACCTTCAAACTTACATACGATCACTTTAAATGTAAATGATCTGATCACCTTGATTAAAAAGCAGAAATCATTAAATTTAATAAAGGATCAAAATCCAAGTCTATGTGGCTGACAAGAAGTGCACTTCTTATATTTATAGCACAAAACACCTGTATTAGAAGAGTAAAATCAATCTAAAATCTATTTTCTTTCTTTCTTTTTGTTTGCTTCTGTTGTTTTTACGTTTTTTAGCTTTTATTTTATGTTCAGAAGTACATGTGCAGGATGTGCAGGGTTACTACATAGATAACATGTGTCATGAGGGTTTGTTGTACAGATTATTTCATCACCCATTTATTAAGCCTGATATCCATTAGTTATTTTTTTCTGATCCTCTCCCTCCTCCCACCCTCCAATCTGTGATGGACCCGTGTGTGTTGTTTGCATCTATCTGTCCATGTATTCTCACTCCCACTTAAAAGTGAGAGGATGCTGTGTTTGGACTTCTGTTCCTGCATTAGTTTGTTAAGGATGATGGCCTCCAACTCCATCCATGTCCCTGTAAAGGACATAATCTCTTTCCTTTTTATGGCTGCATAGTATTGCTTTGTGGATATGTACCAAAGTTTGTGGTATATATGTACCATATTTTCTTTATCCAGTCTGTCATTGATGGGCATTTAAGTTGATTCCATGTCTTTTCTATTGTGAAGCATGCTGCAATGAACATACACAAACATGTGTCTTTATGATAGAACAATTTATAGTCCTTTGAGTATATACCCAGTAATGGGATTGCTGGGTCTAATGGTATTTCTGTCCTTAGGTATCTGAGGAATCACCACACTGTCTTCCACAATGGTTGAACTAATTTACCAACAGTATATAAGCATTTCTTTTTATCCACAACCTCATCAGCATATTTTATTTTTTTGAATTTTTAATAACAGCCATTGTGACTGGTGTTAGATGGCATTTCATTGCAGGTTTGATTTGCATTTCTCTAATGATCAGTGGTGCTGAACTTTTTTTCATATGATTGCTGGCCACATGTATGTCTTCTTTTGATAAGTGTATTTTCACATCCTTTGCCTACTTGTTAATGGTGTTGTTTTTTTCTTGTAAACTTAAGCTCCTTATAGTGATGGATATTAGATCTTTGTTAGATGCATAGTTTGCAAGAATTTTAACCCATTCTGTAGGTTGTCTGTTTACTCTTTTGATGTTTCTTTTGCTGTGTGGTAGCTCTTTAGTTTAATTAGATCCCATTTGTCAATTATTGTTTTTGTTGCAATTGCTTTTAGCATCTTTGTCATGAAATCTTTGCCCATGACTATGACCTGAATGGTATTGCCTAGATTTTCTTTTACAGTTTTTATAGTTTTGTGTTTTACATTTAAGTCTTTAATCCATCTTAATTTTTGTATATGCTGTAAAGAAGAGGTCTAGTTTCAATGTTCTGCATATGGCTAGCCAGTTTTCCCAACATCATTTATTAAATAGGGAATCATTTTCCCAATTCTTGCTTTTGTCAAGTTTGTCAAAGATCAGATAGTTGTAGATGTGCAGTCTTATTTTTGTGTTCTCTATTCTGTTCCATTGCTCTATATGTCTGTTCTTATAACAGTACAATTCTGGCCCCCAGCTTTGTTCTTTTTGCTTACAATTGCCTTGGCTATTCGGGCTCTTTTTTAGTTCTACATAAATGCTAAAATATATTCTCTAGTTCTTTGAAGAATGTTAGAGGTAGTTTAATGGGAACAGCATTGAATCTATAAATTCCTTTGGGCAGTATGGCAATTTTAACAATATTAATTCTTCCCATTCATGAGCATGGAATGTTCTTCCATTTGTTTATGGCAACTCTGATTTCTTTGAGCAGTGGTTTATAGCTCTCCTTGTAAAAGTCCTTCACTTCCCTTGTTAGCTGTATGCCTAGGTTTTTTACTCTTTTTGTGGCAATTGTTAATAGGAATTTGTTCGTGATTTGGCCTTTGGATTAAAGGTTATTAGAGTATATGAACGCAAGCGATTTTTGCACATAGATTTTGTATCTTGACACTTTGCTGAAGTTGCTTATCAGCTTCACTATGATTTTGGCTATGGGCTGGTCACATACGGCTCTAATTATTTTGAGGTATGGTCCTTCAATATCTAGTTTATTAGGAGTTTTTAACATGAACAGATGTTGAATTTTATCAAAAGCCTTTTCTGCATCTATTGAGATAATCATGTGGTTTTTTACTCTAGTTCTGTGCAGTCTTATTTTGTTTATGTGAGGAATAACATTAATTTGTATATGCTGAACCAACTTTTCATCCTGGAAATAGAGCCTACTTGATCTTGCTGGATATGCTTTTTGATGTACTGTTGGATTCAGTTTGCCAGTATTCTGTTGAGAATTTTTGCATCAATATTCATCAGGGATATTGGACTGAATTATTTTTTGTCACATATCTGCCAGGTCTTGATATCAAGAGATCGCTGGTCTCATAGAATTAAAGAGGAGTCCCTTCTTTTTGATTTTTTGGAAAAGTTTCAGTAGGAATGGTACCAGTACTTCTTTGTACATTCAGCTGTGCATCTGTCTGGTCCTGGGATTTCTTTGTTTGGTTGGTAGGCAATTTATTACTGCCTCAATTTCAGAACTTGTTATTTGTCTCTTCAGGAATTCAATTTCTTCCTGGTTCAGTCTTGGGAGGGTGTATATGTCCAGTAATTTATCCATTTTTTTCCACATTTTCCAGTACATGTGCATAGAGGTGTTTATAGTAGCCTGTGATACTTATATTTCTTTGGGGTCAGTGGTAATATCCCCTTTATCATTTCTGATTGTGTTTATTTGAATTTTCTCTGTCTTCTTTAATAGTTATGGTAGCAGTCTATTTTTATTAATTGTTTCAAAAAGCTCCTGTTTTCACTGATCTTTTGAATCATTTTTTCTGTGTGTGTGTGTGTGTGTCTTTATCTCCTTCAATTCAACCGTGATTTTAGTTATGTATTGTCTTCTTCTAGCTTTGGAATTGTTTGCTCTTGGTTCTCTAGTTCTTTCTTAGTTGTGATGTTAGGTAAGAAACTAGGAAAACAGTAAATACAACTGAATGTTTTCAATCAATAAAATAATAATATGAGAGGATGTAGGAATAAAATTCAAAAAAAGAGAAAAATTGATGAAGATAACATCTAGTTATTCAGGAAAATCAATAACATCAATAAACGACTAGCTAAGCTGGTCAGCAAAATAAGAGAGAAGACACAAATTATCAATATAAGATATAAGACAGATGACATTCCTATGACTTCTACATTAGCTGATTTCAAATTATACTACAAAGCTATAGTTATCAAAACATCATGGTACCAATATAAAAATATGTACACAAATCAATGGAACATTATAGAGAACCCAGAAATAAGCCCAAATACTTAAAGCCAACTGATCTTCAACAAAGCATACAAAAACATACATTGGGGAAAGGACACCCTACTCAATAAATGTTTCTGGGGAAACAGAAAAGCCACATATAGAAAAGTGAAATTGGATCCTCATCTCTCAGTTTATACATAAATCAACTTAAGATGGATCAGACACTTAAATCTAAGACCCGAAACCATGAAAATTCTGGAAGGTAACATCAAAAAACCCTTCTAGACATTGGGTTAGGCAAATAATTCATGACTAACATTCCAAAAGCAAATACAGTAAAACAAAAATAAATAAATGAGGCTTAATAAAACCAAAAAGCTTCCTCACAGCAAAAGAAATTATCAGCTGAATAAACAGACAACCCACAGAGTGGGAAAAGATATTCACAAACTGTGCCTCCAACAAAGGACTAATATCCAAAATCTACAAAAAACTCAAACAAATCATCAAGGAAAAAGCAAATAATCTCATTAAAAGTTGTGCAAGGGACATGAGTAGAAAATTTTCAAAAGAAGATATACAAACAGCCAACAAACATGAAAAAACTCAACATCACTAATTATCAGGGAAATACAAATTAAAACCACAATGAGACACCACCTTACTCCTACAAGAATGGCCAAAGTTATGAAGTCAAAAAATAAAAGATGTTGGTATGGATTTGGTAAAAAAAAAAGGAACACCTTAACGCTGCAAGTGGGAATGTAAATTAGTACAACTATGGAAAACAGTATGAAAATTCCTCAGGAGCTAAAAGTACAACTACCATTTGATTAATCAATTCCACTACTGGGTATCTACCCAAATGAAAAGGAGTCATTAATGAAAAAAACACATGTACACACATGTTCATAGCAGCACAGTTCACAATTGTAAAAATATGGAACCAACATAAATGCCCGTCAACCAATGAGTGGATAAAGAAAATGTGGTGTATATATACACCATGGAATACCACTCAGATATAAAATGTAACAAAATAATTGTCTTTGAGACAACTTGAATGGGGGTGGAGGCCATTATTCTAAGTGAAGTAACTCAGGAATGGAAAACCAAATATTGTATATTCTCCCATATAATTGGGAGTTAAGCTATAAGGATGCAAAGGCATAAGTACGATATAATGAACTTTGGGGATTCAGGCCGAAGGTTGAGAGGGGAAGAGGGATAAAAGACTATGTACTGGGTGCAGTGTACACTGCTCAGTGGATGAGTACACCAAAATCTCAGAAATCACCACTGAAAAACCTATTTATGTAAATGAAAACAACCTGTGCACAAAAAGCTATTGAAATAAAACTTTACAAAAATTAAAATAAAACACAGATTGGCAGACTGGATTTAAAAGTCAAAAACTAAATATCTTCTATTTTCAAAAGACTCACCTAACAGGTAAACATTCTTACAGACTCAAGGTAAAGGGGT
>NW_016817391.1:5964-8474 GCF_001698545.2 Rhinopithecus bieti | reverse complement strand
TTTTATAAATATAAAACTATCAGTCCAACAAAAAGATATTACAATCTTAAGTATGTGTGCACCTAACTATGGAGCTCCCAGATTTATAAACCAATTACTACTAGACCTAAGAAAAGAAATACACAGCAACACAGTAATAGTGGGGGACTTCAATGCTCCATTTATGGCATTAGATAGATTATCGAGGAAGTCAACAAAAAAACACTGGACTTAAACTGCTCTCTAGAACAAACGGATCTAACATACATTTATAGAACATTCTACTCCAAAACTGAAGAATATACATTCTTATTATCAGCACATGGAAAATTCTCCAAAATAGACCATATGACAGGCCACAAAACAAGTCTCAATCAAATTTTTTTAATTGAAATTATCTCAAATATCTTTTCAGACTACTGTGGAATAAAACTAGAAATTTACTCTAAAAGGAATCCTTAAAATGATACAAATACACGGAAATTAAACAATCTGTTCTTGAATAATTTTTGGTTTAACAATAAAACCAAGATGGTAAGTAAAAAAAAGTTCTTCAAAATGAGTAATAATTGTGACACAAGCTATCAAAAAATCTGGGATACAGCAAAAACAGTGCTAACAGGAAAGTTTATAGTGCTAAATGCCTACATCGAAAATTCTGAAAGATCACAGGTTAACAACCTAATGTCATACCTCAAGGAACTAGAGAAACAAAAACAAGCCAAACACAAAGCTAGCAGAATAAAAAAATGACAAGGTTTAGAGCAGAACTAAATAAAATTGAAATGAAGGAAATACAAGAATCAATAAAACAAAAATTTGATTCTTTGACAGATAAAGAAAATCCATTTACCGTTAGGTGGATTAACCAAGAGAAGATTTACAGAAGCTCAATTAGAAATGAAATGGAAACAATAAAACAACACCACAGAAATACAAAAGATCATTTAACACTACTATGAACAACTCTGTGCTAAAATTAGAACATATAGATAAAATGGATGAGTTCCAGGAAATGTACAATCCTCCTAGCTTGAATCCAGAAGAAACATAAATTCTGAAGAAGCCAATAATAAGCAATAAGATTTACTCTGTAATGAAAAAAAATTACCAACAAAGAAAATGAGCCCGGGAATATATGGATTCACAGACAAATTCCAAAAGACTTACCAAGAAAGATTAATACCAATTCTACTGAAACTGTTCTAAAAGATTGGAAAAGAGAACCCCTTCCATAACTCAGTCTGTGAAGCCAGTATCACTCTGATACCAAAGCAAGGAAATGACATTAAAAAAAAAGAAAACTACAGACTAACATTCCTAATGAACATAAATGCAAAATCCAACATTACATCAAAACATTATTTATTATGCTCAAATGAGTTTCATCCCAGAAATGAAGGAATGGTTCAACATACATAAGTCAGTAAGTGTGATTCACCAAATAAACAGAATTGAAAATAAAAACCATATGATCATCTCAATACACACAGAAGAATCAGTTGATAAAATCCAACATTCTTCATGATAAAATCCCTCAACAAACAAGGCATAGAGGAAGCATACCTCAATATAATAAAAGCCATATATGACAAACCCACATCCAGCATCATAATGAATAGGAAAAAGTTGAAATTATTCCTCCTGAGATCTGCAACAAGACAAGGATGTTCACTTTCACCACTTCTATTCAACATAACACTGGAAGTCCTAGTGGTAGCAATCAGGCAAAATAAGAAATAAAGGAATCCAAATTAGAAATGTGGAAATCAAACTATTTGTTTGCCAATGATATAATTATATACCTAGGAAACCGTACAGACTCTTCTAAAAGACTACTAGATTTTATAAATCAATTCAGTAAAGTCCTACGTAACAAAATCAATGCACATAAATAAGTGTCACTGCTATACACCAACAATGACCAAGCTGAGAATCAAATACAGAACTAAATTCCTTTTACAATAGCTGCAAAAATAAAATAAAATACCTAGAAATATATGTAATGAAGGAGGTGAAAGATCTCTACAATGAGGACTACAAAACACTGCTGAAATAAATCGTAGATGAAATAAACAATTGGAAACAAATTCCATGCTCATGGATTGGAATAATCAGTATCATAAAAATGACATGGTGCCCAAATCAACTTGCAGATTTAATGCAATTCCTATCAAAACAGTAACATCATTTCTCACAGAATTAGAAAAAAAAAATTTTAAAAATCTATATGGAATCAAAAATAGCCTAAATAGTCAAAGCAATACTAAGCAAAAAGGACAAATGTGAAAGCATCATATTACCCATCTTCAAGTCATACTATAAGACTATAGTAGCCGAAACAGCATAATAATGGTATAAAAGTAGATACATAGATAAATGAGGCAAAATAGAGAACTTAGAAATAAAGCCAAAATCAGCTATTTTTTTTTTTTTTTACAAAGTATGCAAAAACATAAATTGGGGAAAGGGCACCCTTTTCAATAAATAGTGCTGGAAACATTGGATAGTCATATAGTATGACTTGAAGA
>NW_016817391.1:0-3399 GCF_001698545.2 Rhinopithecus bieti | reverse complement strand
AAAAAAAAAAAGAAAAGAAAAGAAAATAAAAATTGACAAATGGAATTTAAAGAGATTCTTCCCAGAAAAAGAAACAATCAATAGAGTAAACAGACAGCCTACAGAATGCTGGAAAATATTTGCAAACTATTCATCTGACAAAGGACTAATATCCAGAATCTATAAGGAAGATAATCTAATCAAATGAGAAGAAGACATCAAATAACACATTAAAAAGTCGGAAAGAACATGAACAGTCATTTCTCAAAAGAAACCATACAATAAACCAAAAAACATAGGAAAAAATGCTCAACATCGCTAATCATCAGTGTATTAGGGTTCTCTAGAGGGACAGGACTAATAGAATAGATGTATATATGAAAGAGAGTTTATTAAGGAGTATTGTTGACTCACACGATCACAAGGTGAATTCTCACAATAGGCCATCTGCAAGCTGAGGAGCAAGGAAGCCAGTCTGGGTCCCAAAACCTCAAAAGTAGGGAAACTGACAGTGAAGCCTTCAGTCTGTGGCTGAAGGCCCGAGATTCCCTGGCGAACCTCTGGTAAACCCCTGGTGTAGGTCCAAGAGTCCAAAAGCTGAAGAATGTGGAGTCCAATGTTCAGAGGTAGGAAGCATCCAGTATGAGAAAAAGATGGAGGCCAGAAGACGTAGCTAGTCTAGTCTTTCCACGTTTCTCTGCCTGCTTTTTTCCTAGCCTCACTGGCAGCTGATCAGATGGGCCCACCCAGATTGAGGGTGGGTGTGCCTCTCCTAGTCTACTGTCTCAAATGTTAATCTCCTTTGGCAACACCCTCACAGACACACCCAGGACCAATACTTTGCATCCTTCAATCCAATCAAATTGACACCTAATATTAACTGTCACAATCAGATACATGCAACTTAAATCTACAATGAGATAAAATAAAATAAAGATGATGTTAACAGTAAAAAAAAAAAAAAATCTGGTATATGCATACACTGGAATATTATTCGGCTATAAAAAATAAGAAAATTGTGTCTTTTGCAGCAACATAGGTGGAACTGGAGGCCATTACCTTAGGAGAAACAAGTTAGTCACAGAAATAAATATTACATGTTTTCCTTCAAAAGTGGGAGCTTAATAATGTATGAACATCAACCTAGAGAGTGGAATAACAGACAATGGAAGCTCAGAAGGGTGACAGAGTAAGAGTGGGTGGATGATAATAAATTATATATGAGAACAGTGCACATTATTCAAGTGATGGATACTTTAAAGCCCTGATTGACCACTACACAAAATATGCATGTAACAAAATTGCATGTGTACACCATACATTTATAAAAATGCAAAAGGAAAAAAATGCACAAATTACCAAACTCATAATTGAAGGATATTACTGTATGTGTTTTTAATGGGATTAATACAGAACTAATATACAATTTTATGCCTATGAATTTGACAACTGAGAAGAAATAGACTAATTCTTATATACAACAAATTGTCAAAACTCTGTAGATGAAAGATACAATTTTAAATAGTCCTCTATAAAATAAAGAATAATTGAATATAAAGTTAATGTCTTTCTGTAAAAGATAACTAAAAGAACAAATTATATCTCAAGTGAATTCTAAAAATTTAAAAATGAAACACTGCCAATTGTATACAATCTCTCTTCAAGATCATAGAATAAATGAGAACACTCTAAACTCATTATTTGAGGCCTGCATTACTCTGTTATAAAAATAATACTAAAAGATTAAAATTAAACTCACCAATATTTGTATCAATATAAACACAAAAATCCTCAACAACATATTAGCAAATTGAATTCAGCAATACATAAATATACACACATAATACACTATGCCAAAATGGGGTTTATCCCAGACATAAAAGTCTAGTGTTATATTAAGACATAAATTAATGTAATCCACCATTTTTGCAATATGATAAATAAAAAAAATTGTATGGTCACATGGAATGACGCAGAAAATAGCATTTGAGAAAACTGAACACCTATTTGAAATTTAAAAGAAAAAAAACGCAGTAAACCTGGGATAGAACAGAAGTCCCCCACCTAATAAGAGCATCTCCAAAATATTACAGAAAATTTTATGCTTAATAGTGAAAGACTAAATCTTTTTCCCTGAGCTAGTGAACAAGACACAGTTGCCCATCTTCCAACTCCTATAATGCATAGATTTAGAATTTCTAGACTTTGTAATAATGTAAGAAAAAAACATTGGAGTGAAGAAACACGTATCTGTCTCTACCTGCAGGTAACATGATGGTTCATGTATAAATTCAAAGTGATTTTAGTACTGATAAATAAGTTTATTAAGGCTGCATAATACAAGACTAACATTCAAAATCAATCATATTTCTATCTACTATCAATGAAGATTTGGAAACTAAAATTAAAACATAATATCATTTATAATCACACCAAAGGAAATTAAATAGTTATATATTTTTTAAAACAGGCATAAGACTTGTATGCTAAAAACTACAAAATTCTGATTAAAAAAATCCAAGACTTAAATAAATAGAAAGTCATATAATGTTCATGGATTAGAAATCTGAACATAGGCCTGGCACGGTGGCTTACCCCTGTAATCCCAGCACTTTGGGAGGATGAGACGTGTGGATCACTTGAGGTTAGGAGTCTGAGTTCGAGACCAGCCTGGTCAACACGTTGAAACCCTATTTCTACTAAAAATACAAAAATTTGCTGGGCTTAGTGGCTCACACCTGTAGTCCCAACTATTTGGGAGGCTGAGGCAGTAGAATTGCTTGAACATGGGAGGTGGATATTGCCGTGAGCCAAGACTGTGCTGCTGCACTCCAGCCTGGGCAACAGAGCATGACTCTGTCTAAAACAAAAAAATCTGAACATGGTAAATATCTTAATTATCGTCAAATGTACCTATGACTTTAACAACATTCCCATAAAAGCCTTAGCAAAATATTTTGTAAATGTAAACAAGCTGATCATACAATTTATATGGAAAGGCAAAGGCCACAAAATAGCTAAAAAATAATCTTGCAAAAAAAGAGTAAAGTGTAAAAATCACTCTGTAAGATTTTAAGACTTATTATTTAGTGACAGAAAACAAGACAGCCTGCCCGTGGATGAGGGATAGACACACAGACCAATGAAACAAAAGAGGGAGTTCAGAAATACACCTTCACAGGTATGAATAGACAATTTCTGACAAAAGTGCAAAAAAAAATCAATGGAAATACAGTCTTTTCAACAAATTGTATGAAAGAAACAAACCTCAACCTAAACCTCACACTTTTAAAAATTAACCTAAAATGGATCATGGAATTCAAAGTAAAATGTATATACCCAAACATTTCAGAAGGAAACATGAGAAAAAATTTAAGTAACGACTTCTAAGACATTAAACCAAACTCATGATCTATAAAT
>NW_016817390.1:0-4271 GCF_001698545.2 Rhinopithecus bieti | reverse complement strand
TTGCATGATGAGGAGGGGATTGAATTCAGAGTATTTGATTTGATGAGGCTGATCTGTTTCTTCTTATGTTCCAGCAGTGCCTACAATGGACATGGGAGAACTTGATTCTCAGAGGTTGAGTTGGACCCCCAAATGGGCAGATCATAGATAGGATGAGAGAGTCAAATCCTCTTGGCTCTTGCACTTTGTGGCTGCAGACCACAACACCATCAACACGTCTAGAAAGAATACATTTTTAAACTGTAAACAGCACTTTCTTGTCATCTCAGATGCTGATTATGGCTAAGGCTACAAACTTAAAACTTAAATTAAACTTTACTTAAGGTTTTATTAAGTAAAAATGTTAAATGTTGCTGCTATTGTTCAAATCTGCTATATAAGGAAGTTTGTATCAAGGCTATTCCTTCCACATACTTTTCCAAGTCAATAATGATATCTGATATTGCAGTCTTTACTTTGTGCCACACCAAATAATATGAGTGCATTAGGTCAGTTAAACTTTCAGAAAACTCAATTATTCTTACTCTTAAACATGAAAAAAGCAAGGCATTAAAAAAAATTAAGCAACTTGCCCAAGCTCATGTACTTAATAAATGAGCTATTGTGTCCACAGCTGTCTGACATTAAAATATAACATTTAGCGTTTATTTTGCCATTATGATTTAAAAGGCAAAATCATATAGATGCTAAATAATTATTTGTAATAAATAACCTATAACATTGTATTAATAGCCATAGTTATGTGTTAGTTTTTATTGTACTGTACCTCATTTATCACCTGTGTCATGCGCGTCCCTGTGAAGAGACCACCAAACAGGCTTTGTGTGAGCAACATGGCTGTTTATTTCACCTGGGTGCAGGCGAGCTGAGTCCGAAAAGAGAGTCAGTGAAGGGAGATAAGGATGGGGCTGTTTTATAGGATTTGGCTAGGTAAACGAAAATTACAGTCAAAAGGGGGTTGTTCTCTGGCAGGCAGGAGTGGGGGTCACGAGGTGCTCGGTGAGGGAGGTTTTTGATCCAGGATGAGCCAGGAAAAGGAATTTCACAAGATAATATAATCGCTTAAGGCAAGGACGGGCCATTTTCACTTCTTTTGTGGTGGAATGTCATTGGTTAAGGCAAGGCAGGGCATTTGCACTTCTTTTGTGATTCTTCAGTTACTTCAGGCCATCTGGGCCTATACATGCAAGTCACAGGGGATGCAATGGCTTGGCTTGGGCTCACAGGCCTGACAACCTGAACTCCACAACCACCAAGAATGATGGATAAGGTATTATAATCTCTCTTTGATGGATGAAAACATTAACAGAGAGGTAAAGTGGCTTTCCAAAACACACAACACATATCCAGTCACTCCCTCCTCCACACACCTTATCACATACACCTAATGAAGTGCAGTAGAAACAAGATCCCTGAATTTTGATAATCTTCAAACTGTCATCTCTCCTTCGGGTGATATATTAGAAGCCAAATTGTGAGTGTTACATGTTCACAGGAAAATCTGAGCTGGATATAATGAATAGTGATATTATTGGTAGAATTTTTTTATAAATCCATATGGATTATGCAGATTCTACTAAGGAGAAAAAGAATAGAAGGAAAACTTCGAACCATGTCACAGTGGTGGAAGAAGCAATACAAGTGCATAAAAAAATGAATCTTCGTTGTGAATGTAGGATAATATTTTTTCCAAAGGCTCTGTCAACTGGACAATGATTTAGCATGGAGGGAGAATTCCCAATGTGAGCACATTCAGAATAGTCCTTTCTCAAATGCCCACTGTGTATCTTGACTGGTTTCTTGACTCCATAATGTTGAGAGATAATTAATAATTGTTTTTGGATCAATATCTCCTTGACCAGACTGAAGCTAGGTCTTGGTGAGAATAACATAGTAGAACCAAATTTGTTAACTGCCATCAGGGAACTTACAAAGGTAAATGGTGGTGAAAACACACACATAAAAGCGATGCTCATAAATTATAAAGTGCTAAATGTTGTGCTATAGACTACAGAAGTTCAGCCTAGAGTGAAGACAATGTTTACGAGTTTCACAACAGATCAAGTAGAATGCAATTATGTGATATACTAGTGGAGAGAACTGTCTTCAAAAACCCCCTCCCTGAAATTAATTTAGTCACATAATGCAAGACATTTAACTTATCTGTAAATTTCACATTATTTAGTATTGTTGAAAGTACTTGTATCAATCGAAGTCTCCTCTAAAATATCCTCAATGTAGTTCAATCAGAAAAGCCATAGGAGCATTGCAGTACCAGGGATAAGTAAGGCAAAATGCCTGAGGCCTATTACTCTTGCTTTTCTCTTCAATAAGTAATCCTGAGCCCTCTTTGTACTTCATTAACATTCATTTATCTTGAGCTCTTGCTGAATGCTTCTTGTTATCCATTTCAATGAGCATTCCTTGAAAATCCTTACTCATCACTGTTTTTGTTTTTCCCCTTTTGGTTGCTGTTTACTGGCCAGGAATATACATTGATGTCATTTAATCTCATACATTTTATGATAAGACAAAGATATTTCTCCTTAATTCCTCACGTGTAAGATTTAGAGTTGTAGGAGACCTTAAAAGTTTTATACTTGATTTTTTTCATGTTGTTGGTGAGGAAACTGAGACACCTTAAGTGTTAAATTTCAAGACCATGGGGCATAGATAATAGTTGGCATTAGAAGAGACTTACTCTTTCCTCTTACTTCCTTTTTACATCTCTTCAAGCTGTTTCGTTCCCATAAGAATATTTATAACCTCCTGGCATTTGAAAGCAAGTTAGTGGAAAGATAATTACTCCTCAACATTTGCTACTGAATGGATAGAGTCATCCAGACCACGGAGACAGAAGGATGAGTTGACGTTCGTGCCTTTAATCTGTTATGTCCAACTGTTCCTCTTTTTCCGAAAACTCCTGCTGACTTCAAGTAAGGATATGTGCTCTTTTGGTGTTGAACATGTGAGATAAGGTCCGTGATGAATTCACATAGCTTTAGTAGGAACAACTAAACATCTCAGTAAGGTAAGGGGCCCAAAGATTCCCCATCTAGAATGGATTAGCAATCTCTCAGTAACACAGAGAAGGCCCAGCTATTACTATTGCAGGGTGCTGACTTCCATCTAGAAAGTATTTTCCTATCTCAGTGAGATGTGAGACTTTGATAAGGGTGAGTCTAAAAGCACCCTGTGCGTATCTTTTGCCCTGGGAATAAAGTAACCTTCCAGATGGTAAATTTCAGGTACACACAGAACCCTCAGCATCCTTATGTATCTGTGGCCACTGCCCCTACTTGAAGAAAGTAACAATGACAAAATGTTATATAATTGCATGTGCCTTTCATTTTGTATCCTAACTCCTAAGACCTAAAAAGACCAGAGAACTAACCGGTAGAAAGAAGGAAGACAAAGAAATGTATTTTGCTTTATGAGCATAAATATTTGAACTGGCCATATTTTTCATTTGCATCATCATTTCAAAAGCTTTTATGCTTAATTTTTTCTTTTAAATGCTAATAAAGTAATTATATTATTTTTATAACAAAATGATTGCAACATTAGATAACGTGCTTTGTGCATCAGATATTTGGTTACGTGCTTTGCATCATGTTTCTTCTTCACAGCCATTCCACAAGGTAAGTATCATTGCCTGTATTTTACAGACAAGGACACTCTTGATGAGATTAAGTAGTCTAAATCACACTGCTAATAAGTAGAGGGAAAATTTATTATCCCTTTCTGACTCTAATTCTGGGGACCCAGAGGGATTACAAAAATGAAACACTTGCTCAGAGACCACAGATGTGCTATGTGGCCAACTCTACTGATATCAAACTGTGTCTAACTCTAGGGACAGAGAGGAAAAGAGATTAAAGACATCACTCTTGTTAAAAATGTTATAATGATTGGGGATAGAACAGTCATGGTTTGGCATATTTCAGAGCAACTCTTTAGATCCCTCGCTTATTGTTATTTCTAATCTTGTTTCAACAAGAATTTAAACTGTGCACATCTTGAGGTTGACCATTGTGAATTAATAAATCAGCCAAACATCCAACATTTGCACTTCAGTATAGTTTGTTATTCTCTGATGGTCACTGTTGAGGGATCAGTAGCACTTATGAATAACCAACTTAGTTTCACGGTGAAAAATGGCTTAGAAAACACAACCATTTACTCATCCTTATTACTGAACTACAGAGAAAGCTAAGTAGTCTAACAATATGACAGTTATTGGTTATAAGAGCAAACAAAATAAAATTTTT
>NW_016817389.1:0-1194 GCF_001698545.2 Rhinopithecus bieti | reverse complement strand
CCCAGGAGGCAGAAGTTGCAGTGAGCTGACATCGCACCACTGCACTCCAGCCTTGGTGATAGAGCAAGATTCCATCTCAAAAACAAAAAAAAAAAAAAAAAAAAAAAATCAAAATTCTTAACTTTTCTTTTTGAGGCAGGGTCTCAATCACAGCTCACTGCACCCTCAACCTCCTGGGCTCAAGTGATCCTCTCGCTTCAGCCTGTAAAGCAGCTGGGACTACAGGCATGTGCCACCATACCCAGCTAATTTTGTATCTTTAGTAGAAATGGGGTCTTGCCATGTTGGCCAGGCCCGTCTTGAATTCCTGGGCTCAAGTGATCTGCCTGCTTCAGCCTCCCAGAGTGCTGGGATTACAGGCAGGTGTGTGCCACCACGCCTGGCTCAAAAGTCTTAAGTTTAATATAGACCAGTTTTCACTTTACATTTATAGTTAGTACTTGTGGGTCCTATTGAAGAAATCTTTGCTGACATCAAGGTTATGAAGATATTATCCACATTGTGTCCTAGGAGCTTTGTTGTTTAAGTGTAGATCTACAATCCATCTGAAATGTATTTTTGGGTATACCTTGAATTAGAGATCAAGATTCTTCCCTCCATATGGATGGTTGCTAATGCCGCCCTTTCTCTCTTCCACTGACATGACAACTTTATCACAAATCAGGTACCATGTAAGTGTGGATCTGTGTCTAGATTCTTCTCTTAGTCTAATTGTCTAGACTAGCAACAAGAAGGGGCATTGCACATTTCTTTTTTTTCTTTTTTTTTTTTTTCTTTTTTTTTTTTTTTTTGAGAACAAGTTTTGCTCTTGTTGCCCAGTCTGGAGTGCGGTGGTGCGATCTCAACTCACTGAAACCTCTGCCTCTTGGGTTCAAGCAATTCTCCTGCCTCAGCCTTCCTGAGTAGCTGGGATTACAGGCATGCATCACCACGCCTGGCTAATTTTGTTTTTTGTTTGTTTGTTTCTTTCTTTCTTTCTTTTTTATTCTTTTATTTTTATTTATTTATTTTTAATTATACTTTGAGTTCTAGGGTACATGTGCACAATGTGCAGGTTTGTTACATATGTATACATGTGCCATGTTGGTGTGCTGCACCCATCAACTCGTCATTTATGTTAGGTATATCTCCTAATGCTATCCCTCTCCCCTCCCCCCATTCCATGACAGGCCCCGGTGTGTAAAGTTCCCCACC
>NW_016817388.1:1634382-1636251 GCF_001698545.2 Rhinopithecus bieti | reverse complement strand
TGACTATAACTTATAAAAGTACACACAATTCCATTTCTAGGTAAAAACCCAAATTGAAGGCAAGTACTCAAATAGATATTTATTCATCTATGTTCATAGCAGCATTATTCACAGTATCCAAAAGGTAGAAATGACCTAAATGTCCATCATCAGTGAATGAATAAACACAATTTTATATACAACAATGGGCATTATTCACTCTTAAAAAGGAAGGTACATGGTACATGCTACAACATGGAAGAAACTTGAAGACATTAAGTTTAGTGAAAGAAGCCAGACGCAAAGGACAAATATTGTATGATTCCATTTATGCAAGGCACCTAGAGTAGTCAAATTCATAAAGACATGAAATGACTAGAGATTACCAGGAAATGGTAGGAGGGAATAATGGGAAATTATTGCTTAATGAGTACAGAGTTTATGTTTGGGATGATAAAAAGTTTTGGAGATGAAAGATGATGATGATTGTACAACACTGAATGTACTCAATGCCAACGAACTGCACACTTAAAAGAGTTAAAATGGCAAATTTTATATTATGCATTTTTTTACCACATAAGTTCCTACCATAAAGAAATTATAAATGTTTGAGGTGATGGACATGCTAAATACCTGATTTGATCATTACACAATGTATACATATATCAAAACATCACACTGTATCCCATAAATATGTACAGTTAGTATATCTTAATTCAAAATTAAACAACAACAAACCCCTCAAAAATACATACAAGAGACTTATAGAAACCAAAAACACTTTTGGATTTAGTCATGTAACTCTATAACCTCTCTTTTTTTCTGGTAAGTCTCTTTGTTACACCACTTTCCAGTCCCAGAAATCCACTCACATCACTATCCAATTGTCTGGCAGAATCCAACCATGGCATTCATCATCTTACACGGTTTTGCTTTAGTGATACAAAACCTCATCAGTGCTATTCCTGCTTAGATATCTTACTACTCTCTTACATTCAACCTATCCAAATCAAACTCATTCTCCTTACTCTCAAACCATCACCCCTTCCTGTTTTCCCTGCACCTGATAATGGCCCCAGTATTCTCCTAGACAATTAACTTCAAAAATCTCAAGAGTCATCTCATTCTCTCTTCATCTGTTCTCTACCCTGTACTCCAGTTCGTTGGTACTTTTGGATGTAGAGATGAAAGCATGAGCTTTGGCCAAATCTCTGGGGATGCTGGACTTCTATTTCCAAGGAGGAATGTCCTGGCTAAAAGGTGTTAATGTGGTTTTGTCAATAGGCATACGTTACCAAAGCCAAAGTCAGCAAAGGAGTCTCCATGCTTGGAAACAGCCCAGCTAACTGCAATCTGTGTGGTAGCTTGAGTGTGGATTGTAAGAACAGAGAGTCATGTAAGAAGGAAATTTACAGAAAAATACAGACTGCAAAATAATGTGACTGAATCCAGAAACGATGTTAGTTCAAAGCAAATGTACCAAACAGGTTCAAATCTGAGGCTTACCCCTTATTGTTGTATAATCTTGGGCAAGTTGCTTAACCTCTAGGGCCTAAATTTCCTTTTTATAAAATGGAAATATCCATTTATTTCTTTCAATATTGTGATAATTAAATACAATAATCTATGTAAAGCTTGGCACAGAGTAAACATTTGTAATGGTTACCACTGAGTTATTACTTCTTCCAAGTGACTGTGTTACATTTGTCCCCTGCTTGGCAGGCTCTGGTGGCCCCTAGCCTTGTATTTTCTTGTCCCTACCCTTATCCTCTTAATGTCAACCCCTTTTCTCCTCCATCATAAGCCATCTATCTTTTTCTTATAACCCCAACTCAGCCTCTTAATAAAAGTTTTTCCTCACACTTCTTTTTTTTTATCTTCTAATATTTT
>NW_016817388.1:1595065-1631455 GCF_001698545.2 Rhinopithecus bieti | reverse complement strand
TTTCCAGGTGTTGTGTGTCTCAGTTCCCCTGGCTAGGAAAAGGGATTCCCTTCCCCCTTGCGCTTCCCAGGTGAGGCGATGCCTCGCCCTGCTTCAGCTCTCGCTGGTCAGGCTGCAGCAGCTGACCAGCACCGATTGTCCGGCACTCCCTAGTGAGATGACCCCAGTACCTCAGTTGAAAATGCAGAAATCACCGGTCTTCTGTGTCGCTCGCACTGGGAGTTGGAGACTGGAGCTGTTCCTATTCAGCCATCTTGCTCCGCCGAAACTTCCTCACACTTCTTAACCCCATCCCCAAACATTGTCTGTCCTCAGTTCATTGTCTAAGGTCTCCTGTGGTTCCCATCTCACGCTTTACATTCCAGCTGCCCATTTCATTGGATATACAGCCATTTCCCCTATTAGATTGCAAACTCCTGGAGAAAGACATTATATTATTCAATATTTTATGCTTTCTATAGCAAGTAGAACTCTCAGACAGGGTGTTTATTTTGTTCACTGCTATATCCCAGCATCTAGAACAGTCCTTGGGACATAGACTGAATGAATAAGTAATAATGAATAAATGAATTTTAATCTGGGTGTGTCTCAAGACTGGTGCATTTCTTGTGCAAATCAAATATGCTCCTTTGGATTTGGTTCTTATTCTTCAAAGTAGAATTTGTAGTGAGAGTAAAAATTCATCAGACACTATCACCTGAGAAATAAGTTGTTGAGTGAAATGGTCAATTCATCAACAACTGCCTGTCCAGCCAATCCAGGAGCAGCCCCAACAGGGTGAGGTCATCTCACTCCAAGTCACTTACTCGCAGTAAGCATGCTTTCAAGTTCTTGAGTAAAATTGTTTAAATAGAATAAAATAGTCACAGAAGAAAGATATTTTTTCTAAAGATAGTAATAAGTACATTAACCCAGGAAGCAACATTCAAGTAACATTAAAAGCACTTCCTGCTTACCTTAAGATAGAGAAAAGTCTCAATTCAATAATTAAAGTTTCTACTTGAGTATTGTACTTGAGGTAGAAACTTTAATTATTGAGTTGAGACCTTTCTCTATTCTAAGGTAAGCATTTAATGTTATAAATTTTCCTCTCAGCAATGTTTTAGCTGCATTCCAGAAATTCTGGATGTTGTATTAATATTTTCATCTTAATTTGGTTTATGTATTTAAAATATTTTCTTAGCAGCATCTTTGTCTCATGGATTGTTTAATTGTGTGTTTAATTTATAAGTATTTGACACTTTCCTATTGTCTTTCTGTTATTGATTTCTAGTTTGATTCCATTATAGTTAAAGAAGATATTTTGTATGATTTCAATTCTTTTGAACTTATTGAGGTGAGGTTTGTTTTATGTCCCAGAATATAGTCTATTTTGGTGAATGTTTTATGGTTGCTTGAAAGAGTGTGTATTTTGCTGTTGTTGGGTCAAGTATTCCATAAGTATCAATTGGGATAGTTTGGTTGTTGGTATTATTCAGTTCCTCTGTATCTTTACTAATTTTTTTCCCCAGCATGACTATCAATTGCTTTCAGCTCTATCAGGGTTTTTTTGTTTGTCTGTCTCATGTATTTTGAACCCCCATTGTTTATTGTATACATATTTAGAATTACTATGCCTTCTTTTGAAGATCTGATCCTTTTAACTTATATAATGTCCCTAGTAATTGTCTTTGCTCTGAAGTCTGCTTTATCTGATATTAATGTGAGCACTCCTGCTTTTCTTGAATTAATGTTAGCATTATATGATTCTTCCACTCTCTCACTTGCAGCCTAAATATGTTGTGTTTGTTTTTAAAGTGAGTTTCTTGTAGACAGCATCTAGTTGCATCATAATGATCTGTTTTTGAGTTCATTGTTTCTATCTTTTCACATCTCTGCACTCTACCATTGAGCCCATCCAGGTAAGTTATTTTCATTATTGTACTATTAAATTTCCATTGGCTTTTTTTATAACTTCCATTCTTTTGCTGAGGCTTTCTGTTTTTTCATTTGTTTCTAAGTAATTTGTACTTACTTATTGAGAAGATTTTATGACGACTGCTTTAAAGTCTTTGTCAGATATTTCCAATATGTGATTAACTTCAGCTTGGCTAATATCTGTCTTTTAATTGACCAATTACATTTAAAGTAATTATTGATATGTTAGGAAATTATGGATTCTTTATATTTTAGCAGGTAGGCAAGTCACCCTGTTTAGGGTTAGCATGTAGGTTCTGGCCTAGTTTTGTGGCCTTGTGGTTTCAATGACACTTCAATTTTCTGAGCCCTTGCAGTGCTATTCTGGTCTGCTTTGTTCTTCTGGCTCCACTCAAGGTCCTACTGGATCCCTGCTATTGCTGCCTGTGGTGTGCAAGGCACTTGTGTGAGCTACCTAGTGTGATTATTCAGAGAGTTGTTAAACCCACAGGATGGGCAGCATGTCCCTTAGTCTGTTCTCCAGTCACCTGATGCTCGTGAGCTTTCCACTTGATCTCTGTCAGTTCTACAGAAGGGCAGAAATTCCTGCCTGGGCCACCTTTTGCTTCTGGGTAGAAAGCCAGAAGTCATGAGGTCTGGGTAGCTCTCTGCCACTGGGTGGAATGTAGAAGACCTAGGATCTACTTCACCTTCTGCTACTGGGTGGAGGGCTAGGCAATTCTAGGCCTGGTTTGTATTTTGCCATCGGGCGAAGGGACCAGAAACACCTGGCCTGAATTGTCTTCTGCTGCTGGGTAAGGCCTGGGAGACATTGGGCTTTCTGGAGCTGCCGGTGCTGGCAGAGTGGCCCACCTGCTGACAAGCTGTGGGGAGGTAGAGGGCTTGGCCTTGTCAGAGTCTGATGTTGCTGCTGCTGCAGGCAGATGGGGTTCACTATTGCCACTGGATATGATACTCCCCACTAACTTTCCACTTAGTACCTGCTGGGTTTAGAAAGGGGACCTACACAGTTCCCTTTCTCAGTGCATTGGCTAAAGAGAGAAGGCTTTTATTGTTTCTTTCTTTTTGTTTATGCCTGTTGGTGTTTCCAGCTTATAGCCCTCTCTGGCACCCACTCTGGGATATATGGAAGACAAAAAGAAAGCTCAGGGAACTCATCTTGATTTTGTTTTTCAAGTCCTGACATTCAATTCACATTCTTTCTTCCTATATTTCAGTCCTCTTATAATTGTTGAATTCTTTCCAGGGTATTTAGTTGTATTCAAAGGGCAAGAACAGGAAGGCATAAGTCTAAACCATCTTTCCCCAGAACTGGAAGCCCTGTACTCCATGCTTAAAATGACATTAATTGATAAAGACATCGTCTGAGAGTGTTACCAAACTGTCCACTTACACTCAGCTCCTAGAGGGCATGTCAAACGCTACTTCTCCTTCCTGATGTGGATTTCAAGTTCTCCATTAGTCTGGTATTTATTGTAATTTGAAATATAGAATGTTAGAAGTATAGCAATCCAATATTAGCATTATCTCTTAGAAAACCATCTTTAAAGAACAAATGCATTAGGCAACAGGCTTGAAAATCTTTATTTATCCTTTAAACTAAAAAAGAATCCAATAAGTTATATTACTTACCACTCCCTTTTTAAGGGACTATGAGAAATTTCTGCCTACTCAAGAATAGCTATTTCTTCAAAATGATCTACTTTTTAAATTCTAGGAATAATATGAATCCACTGTCTGTTCAGGCTTTCGTCTTTATGCTAGTAATGAAAGATGCTCTGAGCCAAATTTGTGCTCCCCCTCCCTACACCAAGGTCATGTATAGGACTCTATGGCACATATTCTGTGTATTTCTTTCGGCATGTATTTTCCCTTGTATCCTTCCCATTTTGACCTTATGACCCGTAATTTTTATATCCATTTTGGAATGTGGTGGGCTAAAAATTAACAAAATATGAAAGTTCCATTTTCACAGAGATGTTTTTTAAAATCCTCCCCCCATTACATTTCTGGGGGAAGGAAAAGCCCACACCCCAACCTTCCAGGTACTTCCAGCAGCATTAACCCAGGAGAGAAGAGCTGCTGAGCTTGTTATAGGGAAAAGAGGGAGAACAGAGCATTCCAAAGAAGAGCCTGGTGCCTCCTGAGCAACACAAGAGTAGGAGCCATGTGGTATTCATTCTTGTGTTCCCATCCCTAACAGTTCCTCGCACATAGTAAGTGCCCAAGAAAAGCCTGATGCATTAAACTGTATGCTTTATTTACAAGGGATCTACTCTGCAAAATCCAAAGAAAGTATAGTGTGGGAGGAAACCTTAGCTTCCTCTCAAGTGAACTCCCCATCTCCACTCACAGTCATGAGGTCTGCCATAGAGACTTAGCAGCTTAGTAACTTGCAAATAGCAACAGGCTTGGCCTTCCCAGTAGATGACTAAAAAAGCAAGCTTTGAGAGTGCAGACTTCAGTTACCAAACTATTAACCAAAAGGATGGTTCATAACCTTTTCAGTCATCTGTAGACCCATGAGGGTGATTAATTGGAACCAACTAGCCATGTCTGAATTGTTTTTCATGTCAACTTTGAAGGTAGCCCCCACTTCCTGCCATTGAAAACTACAGCCAGAAGGTCTCTTTCGGGAGACTTCCTGTCTGCATTTCCCCAGGATCATGAAGGAAGGATCAGAAAACAAGCTCAACTCTTCACCAGCTGACTTCAAACACACTCAATCTCCTCTCACTGGAGTCTGAAGAATTCAGCTGCTTAAATGCAGTCAGAGGTCACTGCAAATCAGCAATCTTTGCACGGGCACCTTCCAGGCCGGCTGCTCCTGGCAGATGTCCATATCCATCCAAACATATCTGCAGACAATGTGAATGACATCTCCCGTTGCCCTTTAAAATGCTTTGGTACCAGAGCTCTCAGCATCCCCATTTTAAGCCACTCAGGTACATAAGAGTCAGTCAGCAGTTCCAATTAGGGGATCAGAAAAGAAATGGGTAAGTCTTCTCCCAGATGGCTCTGGTATGAGGAGTGAGTGGCATGGATCTCACTAATAGATTTTGCCCAATCTCTAGACAAGGAGCCAAACAAGCACAAAGCACCCATTAAAGGGCGAGCCTGCTTTACAACTCCCAGCTTCCTCATCAAGGCCATTCGGCCACACATCAACTCTGGAGCCAGTTTGGTTGCTGACCTCCTATCCTTTATTTTATCACCAGCAAATAAGGCCCGTGGTGAGCCAGTGAAATTATCTTCAGCCCATAATCAGAATCCTACTGTTCTCCCACTGGGTCCTCCACTTTGCAAGATTTCCATGAGGCGATGCTCAGAGAAAATTTGAGCAGCCATGCCAATTAACCATGACCTTCAGTCCCAGGAATGCAGAGGGTAATGCTGTGGGTAAGGGGGAGAATGGTTTATCAGAATGGAAAACACATCTCGCTGCACAAATGGTGTCTCTTTGGGGCAGTTAGTACTCATAGAAATAGAAAGCTTACATCCTAGGATGAAGAGTAAATAGGTCCCGAAATGGCGATTCATGCCCTCTCCCTAATTCAGTCACCAGGATCTTGCCTCTTTAACTCTTTTTGGAGAAGGAGGGACAAAAGGGAAAATAAAAAATCACTGAGAAGTATATTTGTTAGCTATTCTATGTAACAAACCTCCTAAAATGTTGTCACTTTACTCAATGGCCATTTGTTCTCTCTCCCAAGCCTAAGGGAGGGGCAAGTAGTTTTGTGGGTGGTCCTGGCTTGGCAGATCTCAGCTGGGCCTGCTCACGCTTCTGCAGTCACCTGCTGGGCTGGTTGGGGCCTCTCTGATCTAGAATGGTCTCACCTGGGATGACTCAGCAACTTCCCCTTGGCAGGATTCTAGGGGGAGAGTGGAACCAATGGCTGGGCTGGAACCCGCATGCCAGCACCTCCCCCACATGCTATTGGTCAAGCCAGATTCAAGAGATAGGGAAACAGACTGCACCTCTGGATGCCACAAAGTCCCATGGCAAAGGGCAGGAATATAGAGATAGAGATGAGTGGAGAATTGGGAGCATAATAATGCATTGGCCATGAGAGGAAAAGGCAGTGGGAGAAGTAATTTGGGGGGAAAGGAGGAACAGGCTCAATCTAAAACAATGGGATTGCTCCTCACTTCAGCTGCGCCTGCCCTCTCTTCAGCCCTCTCCTCAAGCATAGGAAGGTTTAATACTATTCGTCTAGAAAAGAAATTGATCTGATCTGATCTGATGACTCTGGTGAGCCTCCTGCTTCTTTCTGAGGAGTGCTGTTGGCTTCTCTGAGGTATTGGACACACATCTGAGTAGGCAGCTTTGAGACCAGCAAGTTAGTAGGGCTCCTAAGGCCAGGAGCAATGTCTCAGCCTCCAGCAGGGACGCAGGCCACTTTGTCAAAGGAATGGGAGGGCAAGGAGGAGAATTTTAGCATCACCCTATAAGGTCCAGGCCCTGCTTACCTGTCCTATGCCATCATTTGCCATTTCTCCTCATACACACCCACTCCCTGGCATACTGAGCTACCTTCCTTTCCTTAAATATGGGTGAAAAGAGCACCATGTCTTTGCACACTCACTCTTTGTGCTGAGAATGCCTCTCCTCACCCAGACAACTCCCTTCCCAGTTCAGGGTGAGGGTCACACCTATAGGTGGCTCCCCACTGTGCTTCCAAACTCACCTCCACCAGAGCAGTCATCACTCCACTGCAATTGTTTACTTTCTGTCTTCCTTGTCATTTTCATCAGTTCCTCTAGGGCAAGAGCCAAGTCTTTAGCCTCCCTATTCCCAGGGCTTAAGGCAGAGCCAGGCACATAGAAGCGCTTAATCAACATGGCTCCATGTTCTCCTTGGGGAACACTATAACTTTTCTTTATGGAGTAAGTGAAGGTTTGTAAAATCCTCACTTTACTTTCCCTTAACCTCTGGAGCAAAGAAGACTTGTTTCATTTCAGTTTTGCCTTGGGCAGATTTTACCTGATTTACCTAAAATCAACTGGCTCCTAGGTGGCAGAGCAAGAACCAAAACTTCAGTCTTCCAAGACTTAGCCTAGTGTCTTTTCTCTTTAACTTCAGGTTTTAAAAATATTTATTTATCTTTTAATGCTCTTACTTATACCAAAAGAATGTATATTCAACAGACACTTAAGGGCCTACCTAATATGTCAAGGGCTGTTTACAGAGCTAAGGAGACAATGATGCATAAGACAAGCCAAGTAAGAAGTCAGAAAAATAAACATCAATTCTTTATACCTTCAAAAATGAACTACTTAGGTAGTGTTCACTATGTGCCAGGTACTCTTTTCTATGTCTTTCACTTACAGGTGAAGAAACTGAAACACAGAGAAGAAAAATAATTTGCCCAAGGTCACGCACCCCATAAGTGGTAAAGCAGGAAGATGAATACAGTCTGATTTCTGAGTCTGTGCTCATAACCACTCCCCAGGCTGCCCAAGATGAACTGTTTTTAAGTGAGGTATGATATTGGAAAATATATATTCATCTTTGTCCAGTTTACTGGCATACAACTCCTAAAATGCTTAAATCTTGAAACTGCGCATTTTTCGTGTGTGCACGAATGAGTTGACTGGTGGCTGGCAGCCCCTAAGTAGTTTCAGGACGAGGTCTGGTCACCAGAAAGACCAACCCATGATTAGAGAGCTGGGACTTTCAGTCCCCATCATCAATGGCCTATGATGTAATAGGGAAATCTTCCATAAAAGCAGAAGAGGACAAGAGTTCAGATGAGCTTCCAGATAGCTGAACATCTAGAGGTTCCTGGAGAGTGGGAAGCCCAGAAACCTCTTGGAGACTCTGTGGCCCCTCCTCCATACCTCACCCTATGAATCTCTTCATCTGTATCCTTTGTAATATTCTTTATGATAAACCAGTAAACTTGTTTCCCTGGTTCTGTGAGCTGCTAGAGCAAGTTAATCAAACCTGAGGAGGAGGTCATCTAATTCCCAATTTGTACTGGTCAGGCAGAAGCACAGGCAAAACAACCTGGAATTGCAATTGGCATATAAAGTGGGGGGCAGTCTTATGGGACTGAGCCCCAAATTGTGTGATCTGACTTTATCTCCAGGTAGATGGTGTCAGAATTGAATTGGGTTGAAGGATACTTGCCTAGTGTTCACTGTAGACTCTACATCATTACTTGCTTGCTTGCTGGTGGGGAGAAATCCCCACACATCTGGTGTGAGAAGCATGTTGTGAGAGTAGAGAGGAAACATGGTTTGTTTCTCTAATCATTAGGTCATAAGAAATATTCCAAGATAAGTGAAGCAGTGGTGTGGGGGTTACGGGGGAGGTAGTAGAGACAGAGAATCCTGCTTTAGACAGGGTGGACAGAAAAGGCCTCTCTGAAGAGCTGGCATGGAATCAGAGGCCTGAGTGAAGGGAAAGAGGGAGCTTTGTTGGAGAAGAGAATTGCAGCAAGAGGGAATGGCATGTGCAAAGCCCCCAGGATGGAAAAGTGCTTGGTGAGTACAAGGAACAGCAAGGAGGCTGGTGTGAGCAAGGAGAAGAATTATGAAAGATGCATTGAGAGAGGCAACCAAGGGCAAATGAGAGAGGAGTGGCTTCTTTGGACATACTGAAGAGTTTGGAATTTATTCTCCGTACAATTTGTGGTAGCTTACATAATGACAAATGCTATAAAGGGTAAAAACAAAATTAAATAAGTGAAAAAAGTGTGGGTATGGAGGATTGGGATAAAGGTAGAAAAACAAAGCAATACCAAGCTTAAGGTTAAATATAAAATGCAGGTCTTATATTACTCCATATATTTTGCCACCAGCATCAGGCTGCAGATTTGAACATGAGCTTCCACATGGTCATCACAAAGAGGGAACTGTAGACAGCTTCATGGCTCACAGTTTCAAAAGATAAAAAGAAAGATGTCATTTAGACAGATGCACACCTGTTCCTAGTACTGAGTCCTTGGAGGATTCTCTTGCTGACTGAAAAGTGAGTTGGAATCTGGAAATGACCAAAAGGAAAATTAAGGCATTTTATAACTAGACAGAGATATTTTGTAACTACACTGAGCCGTACAAAGTTTGAATGGTTTGTGCATGCTGAAAACATTGAAACTGAATATTAATATCTTTCTATGTTTCTTCATATACAGAAATTTCAGTCCACACAATTTACAAAGCCCACATTTTGAGCCTCGGATCATATCCATAATGATAAAATGGCCCAAGATATGGTTGATTCAGTGGTTTAGGCTGATGTGAGGGTGGGTGTGGGGGCTGCATAGTCAGTCTTCTTCTTACATTGTCTTTATGATGGTCCAGAAGAAGGAACCGATCACATGATGTCCACTTACACGCCAGGCAGAGTAAGGATGTAACTTACTTATTGCTGGGCTATGAGATGAGAGAAGAATCTGCTCTTTTGCTGTATTCTCTCGATGATAGTTACTAACAACTACTTTTTTCTCTGCTACTAGAAAATGGAGTAAACCCACAGATCGGTTAAGGAAGTCATGATGGGGAAGTCTCTCCACTAATCTGAGCACTCATTTATACTAATAACAGCTCCTTATAGTAAGCACTTACTCCGTGAAGTCGGGTTCGATTCCTTTCCACACAGTGCCTAAGTAAAGCATGTTACCTTTGGGAGGCGGCAATTGGTCTAGCCAGTGGCAAGCAGTGATGGGATTTAATGGGATGTGGAGCCTCACAAGCCTCGGATGGTGTGTTTCAATCAAGTCTCAAAGTTTAGACGATATAATAGAACATTTGGAAAACATGCAAGTTGTTCAGGCTATTTGAAAACTACATTATAATCTCTAACACCAGAGCTCTAATGGTCCCTAGGGATTAAGGAAAGGCTGAGGCTAAAGAAGAAGAACCTAGATCATTCACAGAAGTAATCAGTGATGAAGATTCCAAGAAACAGAGAAAGATAACATGGGGCCATGAACAAACTCATGCTTTTGATCCAATCCTCTTCCACCCTCTTGATCCTTTGCATTGCTTGAGTTCTTGGTTCCTCCTTCATGTAAGTTTGCTTTTGTTATAGAGGGGGACTGAGAAAACACCACTGGGTTTGCTGTTAGAAAGCCATGGTACCTTTCCAAAGGGTGATGGCAAGAGCAGGAGAGGCAGAAACCGGACTTCGAGTGAGCAGATGGTGAGATGGGAAGCATGGAGAACTCACCAAGAAAGTGGCAACAACAGGACAGAAATAACATAGCAGTCTGAGGATACAGTGGGGCCAAGAGCTATTCTTTTTCCAATACAGAGGAGACCTGCTGTGCATGTTAGGAAGGAAGAGTTTGAGACTACAAAGGCTGGGGTCAAGAAGGAATGGGTAGTTAGCTTTGGGGTTAGTTCTGCAAGGGAAACAAGACACTTCTGAGACAGGTTGATAGAAGGGGACACAAGAGTCACTATTTTGAGATGCAAGGAACACCTGCTGTCCATGTGGCCTCATACTTCTCAAGAGGAATGTGGTAGGGCAGTCACACATTTCTAGGAAAGAAAGAACTGAGGCGGGAGGGAAAGGGGAGGCGACAAGGGTGGCTTCTGTCACATCCTACAGGCTCTTAGAACTAGCTATGCAGGGAGTGGGTTCTCAGTGTGGATGTCTGGAACTACCCTGGGTAGTGTTGGGAAATTAAGAATAAAACCCAAGCCTGGCTGGGTGTAGAAGCAGGTTTTCTCTGCTCAGGACTCAGGTGTAAAGACAGTGAGGGGGAAAAACAGTTCTTAGCAGATTTAAGAAAGACCTAACAAATATAAGATCCGGTCAAAAGCAAATATAGGAAAAGCATGTTTCTAAATCTTCTAGCTATTCAAACACATGATGTATTTCCTCCAATAATTGATTTAATCTTCCATAAAAATACTATTTCTCACTCAATCGCTTCTTTCCCTGCTTCCACATTTATTAAGTGCTATTGGACCATAGCATGTGCCAGAGACTATTTCTAATCATATTTCTATATTTGGAAGGCACTTTCCTTCTAATTCAATTTCGTGTTTTACGTGAAAGCCCTTAAGAGACGATAGGAAGGGAAGTATGTCTAGCTCCATTTAATGAATGAGAAAACAAACTAAAGATGGCCTCAGGAAAGTGACCTTTTTTATCAGGGGGACAGGGTCTCATGCTCTGTCACCCAGGCTGGAGTCTGGTGGCGCAATCTCAGCTCACTGCAACCTCTGCCTCTCAGGTTCAAGCGATCCTCCCACCTCGGCCTCTTGAGTAGCTGGAACCACAGGTGCATGTCACCACACTCAGCTAATTTTTGTATTTTTTTGTAGAGACAGGGTTAGGAAAGTGACTTCTAACCCCCAGAATTCTAAACACTCTCCAGTCCAAACCTTCCTCTTCATGGCTGTATCATAGTCATCATTATTTACTTGTGTAATGATTTACTTCAAGTCTGTCTTTCCTGCTGGATTGTAGCTCTATGCAGACAGACAGAGGGTCTTGTTCCCTGTCATCTTTCCAGCGGGTCACATTTACCACTGAATCCTCACTGTCTACACGTGTAGTTGATAGGCAATAGATTTGCTGGTGGGGTTTTTCCTGGTCTTTCTTGCACAAAGCCATTTTTTGAAAGAAATTACAACTTAAAGCTATATGAATTAAGATTCTTGAATTTTTAACATATCCCCTCAATATGTTACCATGATCTGGTCCAAATTTATTCTTGCAGCACTTTTTTTTAGCAACTCACTTTATCAGATCTTCCCAAATCATTCAACTCTATATTTATGGAAACAAGTCTCTGCCTCTTCACTCTCATAGCTCATCAGTCTTACATTAATTAAATAAAATTACTATAAATATTAATATTAATATTAATTTACTAAGTACAGCTGCTATAAATAAATTTAGGAATAACTACAACTGACTCTTGGTAAGTACACTACACACCTGGTAGGAACAAAGGCATCTGGGTATATTAGAGCAATATCTTTCAAACTATTTGACTGCAGATCCACAGAAAGGCATTTCTTACTGCAGCCTAATATATCCACATAAATACTCACATACAAACATGCATACTCATACAAACGCAAACACACCTATGCCCCTCAAACGTAATTTTTAGAAAACACAGCTTATCCTTACAACATGTGATGCATGTTTTTCTTCCATTTTACATTTTTAAAACTTCTGGTGCAACCTTCTAACTTGTTTTCATGATCCACTCATGGATTTCAATGTGCAGTTTGCGAAGTGTTACTGGAGAGTAACATTGGAGTCGAGAGTATTCTATTTGATGTGGTCCTCAGCCATCACATTTTATAGAAGGGATGGAGAGGATTAGTTGGACTGGCAAGCTGATGAAGTGGAGGTTGGTTACGAGCGTTTCAAGTGTATATGAAAATGCTTTTTAAATATATCAAGAGCTCTGCAAATGTAAGGGGTGAAGGCAGGCTTGGGTTTCTTCCTGATCAAGACTCCCTGGTAGTTGTTCTCAATCTGCATGCCAGATATCCCAGTGGTTCCAATAACTGGGTAAAAGATGGATTTCCTACACCCTTCTGATGGTAGTGAAAGCCAATCCAAATAGAATCGGTGTGTCCTCTGTCAGCCAGTGGAGATTCTGCGGATGGTGCTGGAGACATTGCGTCAGTTTTGGTTTGCCTTGACACATTATACTCCTCATCTTGCCCTTGGTAGTTCAGCAGTCAGATGGGCTGAGACAATTGTATAGTACATGCTGAGAGGACTGTCAGCTCAGGCCACGTAACTAGAGGACCATTCACCTTTAAACCCGAGGTCTCATCAACTCTTATGGAAACGATCTTTCGATTGTTTTTGTAGGAAAGCATGAAAGACGCCTCTGGGGTCTGAAATGAAACCCGAAGACAAATATAAATAATAGAAAGGAGAAAAGACAAGAAGATCATCCCAGGCTACAATTCTCACCCAACCAGACAGGGGTAGAGCAACCTCCAGGAAATCAGAAGAGTGCTGAGGGAGATTTGTCAGTTTCAGGGGTGCTATGCAAACATAAGAGCAATTTATTCCTGATTTCATGGTTTTGCACTCTGAAAAAGGAATATGTCCTGGAAATGTTCGTTCCCATCTCAAGGCTTTCAACACCTGACAAAATGTTAAACCTATTGTCGTCTGAAGCCTCCCTGGCCCTGAATATTTAGATAAGATGGGCTGAAAACTTCATGCTATGTTCCGAGGCCATCCCAGAGCTTCCTCTTAGTCTTTATGATTTCTAAAGAGTTGGGGAAACATTATTTTGGCTTTGAGGGCTTCTCTACCTAATTAGTTCAGTTTAGGGATCACTGCACCACTCCACATGTGCAACCACGGTGATGCAGATGTAGAAGTAACTCCTTCCTTAGTCGACATAAAAATCTGCTCATATGAGGGTTTCACATGCAGCAGACACACTGAAGGTCTTGAGGAAGCAGAAGGGGTTTTATTGCAATAAGAGCAGAGAGTAGAACTGGGGACAACTGAGTTGGCTGACCATGTAGTTCACTTCACTGCCATGGTGGTGCCAAAATGGTGAACCGTTTTCAATTAATTGTTAGGCAACCTATTTTATCATCCTTTCACCCTTTCTCTTGATCCTTGTCTTCCACCCACCCCCAGATATATTTTTAAGGACTTCTTTATTCTATATACTGCCTTTAGCCTCATATTATCTCACAAACCTCTAGTGCTTTTCCAACCCGAAGTGTTTTCTGTCTTTCTGTTAATCAAAGCAACTTCATTCTCTCTGACTCTGTTGTTTGTTTGTTTTATTTTTAAAATTTTTTTTGTAGAGACGGAGTCTCACTATGTTGCCCAAGCTGGTCTCAAACTCCTGGATTCAAGCAATTCTCCCATGGCCTCCCAAAGTGCTGGGATTACAGGCATGAACCACCAAATTCGGCTGGCAAACTCAGCTCTGGCAAACCCAAATCCACAAAAAAGCTTATGCCTTAATGGGATCCAGCCTCAATAAGCAATGTTGTGGTTATAAAGAAAATTTGCTTTCCTCCCTTCTTAGAAGAGGAAAATGTTTGGTCCCATAACCCACAGTCGGAATATGGAGCCATGACTATATCCTGGGTCTTCTCGACCTCATGCTTTGGTGACATAATAGGTAAATGCGAATATCGGGCTTTTTGAATTCTTTTTCTCTCTCCATGGTGAAATAACTTCACGTCTCTGAGAGCCCTGATTTTTCATCTGTGAAATGATAAGGCTGGATGTGGTGATCTCTTAGGTCTCTTTGGCTCTAATGCTCAGAGAGTGCATGGATTCTCTGTACTCTCTGGTCCTACAGGGGCTAAGCTTTTGCCTCCATGCAAAGAGCAGGGCTATATTAGTCAGTTCCTGCATTGCTGTAAAGAAATACCTGAGACTGGGTAATTTATAAAGAAAAGAGATTTAATTGGCTCATGGTTTGCAGGCTGTACAGGAAGCATGGCAGTGTCTGCTTCTGGGGAGACTTTGGGGAACTTTTGCTCATGGTAGAAGGCAAAACGGGAACAAATGTCTTACATGGAAGGAGCAGGACTGAGAAAGAGCAAGCAGGGAGGTGTCACACACTTTTAAACAAGCAGATCTCGTGAGAACTCACTCACCATCACAAGAACAACACTGAGGGGGCAGTGCGAAACTATTCATGAAGGAGCTGCCCCCAGGATCCAATCACCAGGCTCCACTTCCAAAACTGAGGATTACATTTAAATGTAAGATTTGGGTGTGGACACAGCTCCAAACCATATCAAGGGAATTTGGTATCATATAGGCTCTGTAACTTGTAGCTGTGTCACCTTGAACAAGTGCCATCTATCTGCTCAGCCTTATTTTCCTAGCTTCTTATTCCACTTAGGTCTTACAATATTCTTCAAAATGACGACAATGGCTAGTGTATACTAAACCATTACTGTATGCTGGACATCAATATTTAATAATTTATACACATTGTCTCTTATTTTATCTTTTCAGTCAGAGCTCTTTGTTGCAAGTGGCAGAATCAGAACTCAAGGCTGCTTCTGCAAAATGGAAATGTCCTGGTTCGTTTCATTCCACCCTGCTATCCTGCATGTAGGTACGCGCTTTTTCACATATATACAACTTCAAATATGCCCTTGCCTGACAATGCAACTGTCCCATACACAGCAAAAATACACTCAACCCATCCCCAAAAGGAGGCAACATGAAATCTTGTCTAGGTAATGCACCCAGTTCTGAGTCCAGAGACTCTGATGGATAGGAATTCCCCTTGGTCAATCTAGATGTAGCTTCACATAGCTTTACAGAATTCCATGGCTAGATAGTAACTCTAACTCCCTGTCATATCCAACATTCAATGGTGGAAGCAAAATAGGGTAATTGGGGAAAAATGTGTTATTTAGGGAAAGAAAATAATAAAACAACATACAGGGGCTACTGTCTTGTAACTGGTGAGATCTTATGCTGGAGAAGGTAGCCTGTATTGGCTTCCCTGGCAGTGGAGTGAGTTATGTGATCAGCCAACCAGGATGTCCTCATTTCTGCTTTCTGGAAGACTCTTTCCTGCACACATCCACCATGGCCCCATGGGAGCTGTCTTAGGAAAGAGGTTCCCTTCCAGGGCTCTCTTCATTCCTCTAGCAGCCCACTTGCTGTTAGTGCAGGTTTGGGGTGTGCTCATTTCAGGGGTCAGGCAATTATAAGCACTTGCATGCCGAGCTTTGGGTTTCTCTGGCAGTTCAAGTTGTTTCAAACTATCCATCCATTTTCTTGGCTAATAATAATAGTAGTTGTTGTAGTAACTAACACATATATTAAATGCTTTCTGTGTGCAGGCACTCTTCTAAGCTCTTTACATACATAATCTTAATTAAATCTTGAAGACAGCAGCATCACTTAGATACTATTATTATCCCTCTTCTTGGAAAAAGAGAGAGGAATAGGGAGGTAAAGTAGATTGCCCAAAGCCACCCAGCTAGTGAAGTTTGGATTGAACTCAGCCAAACTACCTCCAGGCTTTTTAGAGCTGTGTTGTTTAACCAAAGCTCAATTGAGTCATGGTCTTTGAATATAGTCTCAGGCCTCAAAGCATCTGTCCCTTGGCAACAAGTCTTTGTGTTCCCATTTTGGCCTCTGCCCCTGGGCAATATTAAACAATAGCTGGGTGGGGAGGAGCAGCCAGTGTGCCCCTTGTTCCCAGAAGGTGGTCCAGTGGGTGACTCTGCGGTGTGATTTGACAATCACCCGCTTTGTTGGCTGGGAGCCCTCCACCAACTGGAGATCAGAATTTTCCCAGATCCCAATCTTATCTGCCTCTGAGTTTCCAGCTTTTCTGCCTTTGCTTGCATTAACTGTGCCTTGGGGAAGAGGGTTTGGCTTGGCTAAGCCTTCAAAGCTCTTGAATCCCTGACTTGCAGCCACTTAGCCCTGCTAGTCACAGGCCCTCTCCTAAGAAAGTCACCCCCCACCCACTCCCCACTCCACTATGCTTTCAGATAAGTCAATTTGTAGCTTGTTTTCTTTCTTATAGGGTCAAACTGAAGGCCGTAGGATGTAATCCTGACATTTCCTATCAAGTCTTTTAAGACTTGAGCTTTGATAGGAATATGGTCTAAATCCCAAGATACACGAGGTACATGAGCCATGAAAGACTAGGTTATATTACTTTAACTGACACCTCCAAAATCTCAGTGGCTGACAACTGCAAAGGTTTATTTCTTCTTCATGCATCATGCCCATTGCTGGTCAGCAGGGCAGCTCTGCTCATGACCTGTACTCAGGACTCCAGGCTGATGCAGCAGCCAGCATCTTCAGTGGAGTGAAGGAAACGATTGCCCTGGAGAATCTTGCACCAGCAATTGGGTGTTTAATTTTGTTCCAAATTTATTGGCCAGAGCAAGTAGGTGACATGGCCCCACCTGATCACAGGGACTATAAAATTCAATTCTAACATGTGCCTGGAAGGCAGAGAGTGGCAAATATTGGGTGAGCTACTAATGCTTACAACAGTAAGCTTTGAAAGGGTAACCCACATTATAGGGTAACCAACTTTCTAGCCAGGAGAGTGAAAAGCATCTCCACTCCATCTCCTACCCTGACAACTAATTCCATAGTTTAGGTTTGCTCCCTGTAATTCCCAATCTCTGGGTATCAGTGTCTTCAGTATTCAGAATTATTCTGGCTTTTGAATATATGGAATTATTTTGTATATATGATTAAGAAATCCAGGGTTGCACTGTGCTTTGGGCATAGCTGGAGACAACAGCTCAAATATTCCCAGGATACTATCTTTCTCCATATTTTCTTGCTTTGCTTTTTTCTATGTTGGCGTCATTCTCGAGAAGGATCCCATATGGGATAACAAAATAGCCATTCACAGTTTCAGGCTTACATTCTATTGGTTTAGCAATCCTTATGGAGAGCATATACTGATTTTCCAGTACCACTAGCAGAAGTCACTGGTTCTACTTAGGATACATACATATCACCTACCACTGTGGCCAAGTGTCTTAGTCCATTCAGGCTGCTATGACAAAATTCCTTAGGTGGGTAATTTATAAGCAACAGAAATTTATTGTTCACGGTACTGAAGGCCAGGCAGTTCAAGGTCAAAGCAACGGCAGATCTGGTGTCTGGTTAGGGCTTGCTCTTTGCCTCAAAGCTGTGTCCTTGTATGGTGGAAGGGGTGAACAAGCTCCCTTGAGCCTTTTTACAAAGGACACTCATCCCATTCATGAGGGTTCTGCCCTCGTAACCTGTTCTACCTCTCGAAGACCCCATCATACCATTGAATTGAGGATTAGGTATCAATATACTAATTTTGGGGCAACACAAACATTCAGCCCTTAGCACCAAAGACATAATGTTCTCTGATGGGCAGTTCTGAGTCATGTGCGCAGCCCCAAACCAGGAGGCAGATTAGCTCCATCAGAACACTGTGGGCTGAGAATAGGGGAGGGGTGGTTCCTGAGAGAAAAGGAAATGTCCTGGGCCAGAAGAGGAAATGCATGATGGACAGGCAAAGCCAATAGATATTTGCTACAATCAGATGCTGTTTACATCCCCACTTTCTGACTGAGGAAATTAAAACTTAGCCAAATTAAGTAGCAAGCCCCAGATCACGCAGTTAGCCTGAAATTCAAATGCAAGTCTGATTGCAAATGACGTTTGATATTTACCGTGCTCAGTTGCCAGCTAGACATTCCTATTACTGATCTAACAATCTGGAATGTATGACAAAAATGTTGCATGAGCTTTTGAGTGCTTAAAGAAAATAATGACATCTACAGTATTTCTTTATATATTTTTTAATGTTGATGAATAAAATGACTCTTAATATAATATGACCCCCCCCGACCACCTAAATCTTTCTGCAAATTAAAAGACCCCTACAATGAAGATTTTTTAAGTTCAAAATCTCCTTTAGAAAAATTAAATGGTGGAAATGAGTTAATTGATAAATACAAATTCCCTTTTAGAAAGGACACAGATTTAATATAAAAATAATTGCCTCTTTATGACTGATTTATCTTAAGCCTGACTGCATTTAAATTATATCTTGCCCTTATTCAGACCTTATCTAGGAAAATAAATGAACCTTTCGCTCTGGAAGGAGATAGAATGGAGAATGCCCTATAAGGAGACAAAGAAGAAATCACCTCAGGTTTTAAAAGATGGATTAAGATCCCTTTCTCTCCTCCTGGTTGCTGAGGAAGACATACACATCCCACTGCAATAAATCGTGAGTCACTTATAAAGCAGTTCCTTCTAATGTAGATCTATTAGGAATGGCTTCCCTCCCAACTCCTCCCCCCAGAGCCCACCACTGCTGCCTTGTTCATTCAGAACCTCCTCTGAGGAGTCTGATGCACAGTCATTTCCCCCGGAGTCCACGGAGAGACCATTTGGTTGCTGACTGTTAGGACAGCGTGCAGCTTCCTTCATTTCTAAGACTTCATTCTCATGTTGCACATTTTCCTTTAAAGTAAAATATGTGGCTTTCTAGACCTTCAAGTAATACCATGGACTCTTCTCCCCTCCCCGTCCCCAAAAGGGAAAACAAGGAAATACACAATTTCTCACATCTTAAGGCCAAATAGTGCAACTTGTGGCCCCCCCCCCCGCCAAAAAAGGGGGCTGGGGAGAGGAGCAGGCATCTCCGTTATTCTACCTCTTTGTCTAAACAGCCCAAATTTATTGGATAATTGCTGATGCCCCATTTTGTATGTATAGACCTAGAAGAATTTATATTTTTAATTGTATGGGCTCACTTTTCTCATAAAATTATATTGTACAAAATAGGGCTGGACATGCAGGGTTATCAAATTTGGGAAGCAGTTGAGTAAATGTTCTTTCTTTCTCCTTATGATAGCCTGAGTGTCTTTCAAATGTGCAGTTCAGGAACCAATATGAGTGGGACGGTAGGTGGCACATTTGAGACTGGGCAAGTAGTTATAACCAATATGGTATTTACCGGTGACCTTGACCAGAGCAGTTTCCACAGAGTGGTAGGGATGAAACCCTGGTCGGAGTGGATACAAGAGAACAGGAAGAGACAAAATGGAGACTGAGAGTAGAGACAGCTCTTTTGAGGAGTTTTGCTGTAATTGGGGCAGACAAATCTGTCCATAACTAGAGAGTGATGTGAGATCAAGGGAGAGTTCTGTTCTGTTTTACAGTGGGAGGGATTATAGGTTTGTATGCTAAAGGGAATGATCCAGGAGAGAGAAATACTGATTCTTGAGTTAAAAAAAGGAGGCAATTGTTGAAGCATTGTCTTTGAGTAGGAGAGAAAAGGTAAAGTCTAGTGCACAAACGAAGGGATTGGCCTTGGAGTTCACCCGTCCCAACCAGGAGGCACGAAGTACCCACAGTGTAGGTGCAGGGAGCTGGGAGGATGTAGTGAAAGGAGCCTATGAAAACTGTCTTCGAGTTGCCTTAGTTTCATTAGTGAAATAGAAAATAAAGTATTCAGCTGTGATGAGGGCAGGAAAAGAGGTACTGAAATTCGAGGAGGGAGGAAAGGATATGAAATAATCATCTAGTTGAATGGCAGAAGGAACACCGTAGAAGAACAATCCAAAGATGCTTATTTCTGGATTGTAAAGCGATAAACTTAAGCTCCACCCCACAGACTCTGGCTGTCAGTGTAAGTTTTGAATTCTGATTGGAACTGTCATGTGGTGATTAAATAATGCCTGCTGCACAGTGACGGAAAGTCTATAGGTGATGAATTTAACTTCATGGTCTTTCAAATATTAAATCGCCTATAAAACAAAAATATTCTCAATTAAATAAAACAAAGATTGTCTCCTTGACAAGGATAGGCCTGAAACTAGAACTGTTCTAAGATGCATTAACAAATATTCCAAGGACCTGAGGACAAAACATTGCAAGTTGAGATGTCAAAAGATAATGCAGCTTCCAAAGTCAGAAACATAATCTAAACCAGAATAATGTTCAAATTCTGTGTAACAAGGCTCATTAAGAATATTTTTACAGTATAATTTCGGAAGTGCAGAAGACATTAGTATTTAGAGAAATATTTATAAATAAACTGTTAGATAGTTTTTTGACCTGACTTTCACACTCCAGTAGGATGGCGTTCAGGTGGTCCACAACTCCCTGAATCTGCACACCAAATATCATCTGTAGATGAGTATGTGCATATTTCTGCAGGTGAGCACGTAACTTTTATTGAATTTTCAAAATAGACCATGAGTCCAAAAGCATTAAGAACTTCCTAAGAAAAGAAAATTATCTACGTCAGAAAACTTGTCACCAAGTAGAATATTTTACATCAGGAAACTTCTGAAACAAAGATTTAGAAACACCTTGGAATAATAGAAACACAATGGACTTGGAACCAAGAGTGCATTCTACTAGACTTGCTTCTATTAATAATAAGTTGTCTGATAATGGACAAGCCTCCTCATTTATTGGGCATCAGCTTCCTTCCCAGTAGAGAATGGTGTTGGAACATGTGATTGCTAAGGTCTCTTCCAGTCCTAACATGGTAAGATGCCATGAACATGTACCACTCTGTATGGTTTTCATTCATAAAAAATGAGAGAGACTGGCTTTATCTATAATAAAGACATTGGATGGGGCATTCTGGCTCTTCCTGGATCCTTCTTTTCTCCTCCCTTTAAGTCACAATGAAAAATCATCTACCAAATACAGAGGAATAACAAGTTGTCGTCTAGAGGCTGCTTTGGCCCAGCTGGTAATGCTAAGTGATGATGAAGACACATTTCCCTCTCAGGTACTTGCCAAGAATGGATTTCTAAATATTTACATGTGACGTGATGTCTTAGTCCATCTTCTGTTGCTATAACAGAATATTTGACCATGGGCAATTTATAAAGAAAAGAGATTTATTTAGTATGGACTTGGAGGCTGAGAAGTCAAACACTGGGCAGCTGCATCTGGTCAGCATCTGGGGAGAGCCTCATATTGTGTCACAACATGATGGAGGGTATCTCAGGGTGAGAGGGGCACACAAGATGGAGCCAACTCTGTAACAACCCACTCTTGTGACAACTAACCCAGTCCTGTACTAACCTACTGATCCACGAACCCATTAACCTATTAATTCATTACTTCATGAATGAATTCATCTATTCATGAGAGCAGAGCCCTTGTGACCCAGTCACAACTTAAGGGCCCCACATCTTAACACTGTTACATTGGGGATTAAGTTTCAAAATGTGTTTCAGAGGGGACGAACATTCCAACCATGACAAATGGCAGAAAATGTGCAATTCCAAGACCAAGAAAAAGTGAAGAGATTGTGACTACCTCCATGTGAGAAACATTTGAGTTCCTCCTGATCTTAAGACCTCCCCACAATGTGTGTATGATAGCAATTTCCTCGGACAGAGCAGTGAATTTGATGATAGTTCATCGATTGCTGTAAATTGTCTGCTGGGTTACCTATTCCTACCACCTTAGAACACTCACAGCTCAGTGGCTGTGGAAGTCAGCTTCCAAAATGTTCCCCTATGATCTTTCCCTCCTTGTATTCACATCTGTAAAGGTTCCTCCCACAATGAATCATGATTTGGTTTTGTGACCAACAGAATATAGCAGAAGTAAGGATATGTGACTTCCAAGGCTAATGAATAAAAGGCTTTGCAGTTTTCTTCTTGGTCAGTTGGAAGCCACCTGCCATGGACACTCAAGCAGTTCTGTGGAGAGGCTCATAAGGGAAGGAACTGAGGTCCCCCCACCAACTTGTTAGCTGTGTCTGTGAGCCATCAAGGAAGCAGATCCTCCTGAAGCCCTGGTCAAGCCTTCAGATGACTGTAGCCCCAGCCAACATCTGGCTGCAGTCTCATGGCAGGCTCCAAGCCAAACCCTACCAGTGAATTTGCTACCAAATTCCTGACCCATGGAAACTGTGTAATAAATGTTTACTGTATGATAAAGCCACTAAATTTAGGAGTAATTTCTTACACAGCAATAGATAACTAGTAGAGTCACTTTGCTTTGCTTAGGTTCTATGGCAAATGACACATAAAGACCACAGAAATTGGAACAGACAACAGGTTTCAGTAGAGAAACTGGTTGGTATTGTGAGTGACAATTTTTATTATAGTTCAAGCTATAGTACTGTATGTTCTTGAATAAACTATGCTAATCTAGGCCATCCAAAAACTTCCCAAAATGTATGGTGAGAATAATATTTCCAAGATACTAAACCAATGTTTGTAGCTCCTGATAATTCCTAATTCCCAGTTGCCCCAAGCCACCACCTGCCCCAACTAAAACAAAAGAATTGATCACATCATAATAAAATTAGAACCACCAAAGAACAGTCACTGATTTCTTGGAATTTTTTTTTTTAAACTTAAATTTACATGACAATCTCCTTCCACTTACATGATAATCTGAAAGCATATGTTGAAATGGCATGGTTCTTGGTTGCAGAAAACAGAAATGAAATCTATCTAAGCAGAAATTAAAATTGTAGGAGGGATATTGGGAGCTCATAACATCCAGAGGCTGACTAAAGAAACAGACTCCAACGTCAGACAAGAAGCAGCCCCCATCCTGGAGGCCAGGGATCTATGAGAGCAAATTGAACATCTGATCTCTCAGCTCTCACCAAACTCACACCACGGCAGAACTTTCACGAAGGAAGGAAGAGACTTGGAGGCTGAACACAAGGAAAGGAATAAACATCATAAGATGCTTCTTTTGTTTTTCAAAGACCCAGAGTTTATTGTGAGAAAGAGCAAAGACCTTTTTCCTAACTCCCAAAGCTGGAATTTTACACATCAGGGACCAAGCCTGGTGGGATATGAACATTAAGTTCATTTGTTTAAGTCAATGCAAAGAGGATTACATGAGGCGTGGGCAGAACCTGTGAGATAAAGAGAAAGGAAGAGGCTCATAGTGTGTGGGTGGGGAAGGGGAAGCCACTGAGGAAGAAGGATAGGAAGTCAGATTAGTATCCTTTCGGCTCCCACATCTGGAGTGCCAGGCTGAACTTCAGCAGAAGACATTGGGGTAGGCGTAAGGTGCTTCCACAATAGGAAACTATTTTCTTACCTTCCTTGGGCTCATCCTGTAAATACTCCATGCCTTTTAGAGAAGCCCTGTGGCCAACGGCGCTGCTTGCTACATGGTGCCTGAACCAAAACAGACAATTCTGAGGGAAGTTCCTGAGACCGGGCCAAAGGTTGCCACATCCCTGGCCTAGTATTTATGGGACATGGAAATTCCCATGTGCTCCAGAGGGAACACAGATGATCACTGATGACGCTGGCTTCCAAGCTGTCCTAGGGAAGACAGTTACCCTGGAGACTCAGCTCCACAGCAGACTCTGCCAGCCAGATTCTCAGGAGCAGCCACAGGCAGGCCTCGGGGGATCGGAAGGATGAGGAGGAACCACCAGGCCATGGGCGCCTGATCACAGCTGGATACATCAGCCTCAGCTACTCAGTGACAGATGCAACCAGGGACCAGGAGAACATCACGATGCCTGGAGGATACATTGGCTTACCTTTCAACTGACCATGGTGCTTCTTTGCAAAGGTAGAGGTGGGGAATGCCCTTAGAGGAGGGAAAGTAATTACTCTACAGAAGTTATTTTACTCAGAGGAGGCTGTCGTAGCTTGAATTGAGAAGACTGAGCATTCGTCACTGTCTACAGGAATGGGACCTTGTCAGCAACTAAGGCTCTCAATGGGAGGTGCCCCCACCCAACAACTTCAGTCATTGCCCTGCTCTTATCTCCATGATGCTCTGAGTTCTGCTCCTTTGCCTCAATCTCCCATGGCTCTTGAACTCCCAGATTTTTCCAGTAAGAACTGGAGGAGGAAAAAGACTATCTCAAGAGATACTGCCTATAGTTCCAGTGTTTTTGGAGAGTCAGGTAGGAGGATCACTTGAAGCCAGGAGTTTGAGACCAGCCTGGGCAACAAAGCAAGACACCATCTCTACAAAAAAAAAAAAAAAAAAAAAAAAAAAATTAGCGGGTGTAGTGGAGTGCACCTGCAGTCCCAGCTGCTCAAGAGGCTGAGGCAGAAGGGCCACTTGAGCCTGGGAGATCCAGGCTGCAATGAGCCATGATTGGGCCACTGCATTCCAGCCTGGGTAACAGAGCAAGACCCTGACTCAGAAATAAATAAACAAAAATAAAGAGATCTTACTTTGGAGACTACTATAGAGGTCCAGGTGAGATATGTCACTGCCCTAAATCATGACCTTATCCAAGGACATGGCCAAACAGCAACTCAACAGCAAATGTTTTTGATTCTTCACAGCAGCTCTCAGGTTCTTTGCAGCAACCTCATAAACCAAGCCCTATCCTCAGCTTCTAACTTGCTGTGTATCCCTGGGCAGGCCCCTTCAGGCGCTTGACCTCTGCTTCCTCATTTTTGAAATAGGGTGGAGGTGGTAGTGGTGAGGAATGAGTAGATGATTTTGTTTCTTTTTATTTGTGTGTGTGTGTATGTGTATGTGTGTGTGTGTGTGTTTTGCTATGGATTTTGGTCTAGACATGGGAAGATGGGGAGGGGATGGGACTGCATTAGATTCTCTTAAATGATGATGGAGCTATAACATTCTAAGGCTTTATGTTACAGCATTTTCTCATGGGAATGCTGCTGCTCCCACAGATCACTACACTTCTACACTTCTAACCTACAAGTCAACTGTTTTATAAACGCAACCTGAAAAGTGCTCAGGAAATAGGTCAAAGCCAAGAAAGAAGCCCCTTAGACTACATAGGTAATGGTCTTCACCAGGAGGTCAACAAGAGCATGCCTTGGTTCTAAGTTTAACAAAAACTATTACCTGCAGAAATGGGTGAAGATTACCTCCTAATAGCTTGTCCCCAGGTGGCTGGTCTAATCATCTCACAGACCAGAAAGGCCAACAAATTGGATCCGAACTGAGTCAACCAGAGCAGGCAACTCCCCCTACCAGCTCTTTCCTCACCCTGAAATTTAGCAGCTATAACCATGGCCAACCAAACCCTGGTGCTCAGAACACAGCCCAAGGCAAACAAGCTCACAGACTGTCTTAATCTTCTAAAGAAATAAAGACAAATAAAAATCGGCTGACTTGTTCAAACATTTTTAAAAAATGGAGGCAGAGAGGAGGAGGAGCAAGGCAAAATATTTTATCATTTTGCGACCAAGCACAACCATGTAGGAAAATATTTTTGCTATTTCAATGGTGAGATTTAGTAGTGTGGTGTCTGTTTTAACTTTTTTGCCAGTTCTCCCAAAGGTGGTTTTATTTTGCTGAAAAGGCAAAGAAAGGGGTTAGAAAAATTAGCATTAATTAAGCTTTATTTCCCTTGGCTACTGGCCACAAAGTTCAAATAAAGTGCAGCCTCTAGCTGAGTCCCCTCACAAGCAAAATTCAGAATGCATGGCTTAATTCATGGACGTTCTGTTTCCCTGACAAGAAAAAGGAGAAATATAGGGATAAGGCTAGAAAAAGTAAAAAGGTGAACAGGAAGTATGTCTTCTATTTGGCTTCCTTGAATTTCCTGCTTTGAGGGGAAAGAATTGGTGGAAAAAGGAAAGGATACAGACAGGGTACAGTTAAATTTCAATCTTGTCAAATATGTGCAGTATATTAATAAACAAATAGTCATTTCCGTGAACAAAAGCTCCATTCTTCCAGGTCAAAACCTTGGTCAAAAACCTTGACATTGTCTTTGACCCCTGCCTCACACATCATCTCCCTCTAATCTGATTTCAAAATAAATGCAGATCCAATTACTTCTCAACTCCCCCCGACCACACTACCAGCACAAGCCACTATCGACCCTTGTGTGGAATATTTACGTATCCTCCGAACTGGTCTCTGTGCTTTTTTCCAAGAATGTGTTCTTTACTCAGTCTAATCTGGCTCCCTGCTACCTCCACGACTTCATCCCGTTTCCCCACCTCGCTCATTCAGTTCTAGCCATGAGCTGTTCCTCACACATGCTAAGCATTTTTTCACCCCAGGGCCTTAGCATTGGATGCTCCCTCTGCCCAGAATACTCGTTCCCCAGATAGGTTCGCAGCTTTTCCCTTGTTCTTTCATGTCTCTAATGAATTTTCACCTCAAGTGACCAGAGGTCTTTCCAGACCACTCTACATAAAATGGCCAATCTCCACGCAGTATTCCAGAACTCCCTTGCTCATTTTAACCTCTTCTTCTCCATAGCACATACTATCGCTCTACATACAACTATTTGCTGATTTATATGTGATATCCCCAATAGAATTTTTACCACCCAACATACATTTATTTGTTCATTTATTGTCAAAATCCCTTCCATCAGAATTTATACTCCTCGAAGTACTGTTTGTTGCTGTATCCCCAGTGCCTAGTATACTAGATGATGTTCAAATAATATCAGTAGAATAAATAGATAAATGGATGATAAATAACCAAATCAAATCAATACATACGAAAGAAAGAGAAGATGGAGGAGAATAAAGTAAGGAAGAGAAAAAGAAAGAAACGCAACTCCCAAATACATCTCCCTAAGGTACTAATAGTGTGGGTGAATATTTTGTACTTTTCTCAATTTTCCTAAATATATAAAATAAAGATATGTTACTTCAGTAATTAAAAAAAAAACTGACATTTATCTTAAAATACTTTGTGTCAAATTTTAAGATTTGTTAAGATTTGAGAATAGAAAATGAAAGTATATGTTTTGTTTTTGTTTTTTTAAGTCAGTGCTTCACAGTTTTAGGAGGACAAGTCAAATGGCGGGGAGGGTTCTTGAGGTGAAGGTTGAAATAGTCTTATTGGCACCATCACCCACTGAGTTACCCAAGCCAGACACACAGGCTCCTTGCCCCTCCTCTGCGTCTCCCCTTCCATCCCCTCCTCACCAGCGCTGTCTAGTCCCACCGGCACCATCACTACAGTCAGTCAGACATCCAGCTGTCATTTTTACTCCCTGCTCACTTCCACATCTAAAAGTCAATCAGATATTCCCAATTTTTCTTCCTACAGTATCCGCCTCTTCCGGCCCACCCACACCTTCATTGCCTCAGGGCAGGCCTTTCTCATTTTTCTTCTAGATTCCTGCTTTCTAATTCCGCTCTCTATTCCTAATCCCTTCGCTTCAGGCGGCCTCCCAGTGTTGCTGGAGTGGTTTTTCTAAAACACAAACCGAATCATCTCATTCTGCATACATCTAGCATTCCTCCGCTGAGCATATACGCCCACCCAACTCGCCAAGAGCCGACCCTGTCTGTCCTGTCTTCCTCCTGCAAAGAACCACTGCCCAACCCAACTCCGGCACAAGTAGGTCCCCAAACTCCTTGGCCATGTCCAGACTGCACGCCCCCCTGTCTTCTTGGAATATCAGTGCTTCCCCTTCTTGGTCTATTATCGAGCACCTACCCTTTAAAAGCCAGCTCTGTGGCCACCTCCTCTAGTTGGTTCTCCCTGGCTCCCATTGCTTTAGACGCTACTCCTCTGGGTTCCCAAAGGAACGTGGACTGTGTTTTAGCCATTGATTTACTCCTCGGAATCTTACATTGACTGTTAGCTTCCTAAGGGAAGGGCCCCTGTCTTAATACTGCATTTTCATCATCACACTTAACTCAGGGTTTAACATCTAGTAGAAATTGAATAAATCCTTGCAAGAGGAAAGAGACAGAGGAAAGAGAAAACCCAGCTAGGTAATTAGATAGGTTAGGGCTATAAATATGTTGAGGAAAAAGTACACAAGGTCTTAAGATGTGCCCAGTAAATCTCTGTGAATGTTTGCAAACCTTACAGCAGAGATATTTGAAGTGACTAGTTTATAATGGTTGAGGGTAAACAGACCTCACGGATTTGAATCCCAGCTGACCCACTTGAAAGCCAACTGACTCTCAGCATGTTACTTAACCAATTTGAGCCTCAGTTTCCTCCTCATTTAAGTGAGAATAATAATACTGTCTCCCTGCTGAAGCTGGTGTGAGGTTAAATAGGATAATGCATGTAAAGGGCTCAGCACAGTGCGCAAAAGCAGTAAATGGTCAATAAATGTCGCTAATGATCATGACGATGATAATCACTACGAAACAAGACACCAAAGTGTTTTTAACAGACAGTTAGGGGAGGTTCAATAATCAAAGCATCCAATATATCAAACCAAAATCTCAATCAATGGTATTTCAAAGGCCAGCCCCTAAATTAGCATCATCATTTAAGGGTTTGGGGACACCGACCAGCTGCTGTTGATAGCATACAAGACGGTATCACAAAAAAAGGCAGGGGCTGTTCAGATTTCTCATGATTGAACAGCAGTTTTGAAGCTGTGTATTCAGAATCATTCCATAGGATGGCAATGTGTGTTGTGTGAAATAAAGTGTTCCCTGATCAAATAGAAGCACAAGATGTTGTAAACCAGGTCCAACAGTGATATTTACTGCAGCTCTTCTCTAAATGTCCCTGAGAAGGGGGAGGCAGGATTTGCCCAGCACTTTTTAACCATAATGTCCTGTGCTTTTTAGATCCTCTGGGACTTTTCAAAATGCCCCAATTCAAGGAAAGCTCCGAGGATGTAGTATTTATAATCCCAGGTCAGCTGGTAAAGAAGAAAAGAAGGAAAGGAGAAAATAGGAGGAATACACAGTCTCCAAATACATATTTCTATTGTTATAGTATAGTGTGGGTAAATATTGTGTGCTTTATTCAATTTTCCTAAACGCATAAAATAAATATATATTCCTTCTATAATACAAAAGATTACATTTACCTTAAAATGATTTTGTCAAATTTAAGATTTAGCTAAGATTTGAGAAGTGGAAAGTACATGTTTTTAAAAAACATTGACGTCTCATAGTTTTAGGAAGTGGAGTATCATGTTCATTGTGAACTAACAGACAGGTAGAGGGCCTGGTTAATTGGTGCATAATCCTGGACACCCCCAAACAGGCAGGCACATTACAAAACACAAAACAAAGCAGGGAGGCCCTACATAGGCCCTGCTGCTGCTGGAAGGTCCTTGTATTGGCTGCAGGCACCTGCTTGGACCTGGAGGGGGAAGGGTACATTGTAGTCGACGCCTCACTGGACAGACCTTCCAGAGCTATGTTGGTGCTGGGCTCCCAGCACACCTCCGCCCTCTCTTTCCTTCACCCTGCACAGCCCCAGCAGGACACGTGGAGCCAGGCACAGGGAGAGCTTTTGCGCAAGCCCCTGAGCTCTGGCCAGGCAGCAAAGGCCAAACAAGCCTCTGACCTCCCTCATCGCCTTGCAGTCTCTTTCCTTTTGTATTCATTTGGCTTCAAGGATCTTTGATGATTCTCTCTGTACGTTACTCTTCTTTATTCCAAATTGGTTTCCTGTCATTTTTACAAGAAGGAATTATTGGTGTTTTAAAAAAAAAGGTAAAAATGTCTTTGTGCCTAAATCTTTCCATAACAGCCTTCTCTACAACGTTGGCTCTCTATCCTGTGTTTTTTCCTTTCTTTGCTGCATTCTGTGCCTCTGGGCCCAACTAACTGGAAGCAGATCTGATCAAGGTTGGAGTGGGGATGGGGCGGGGACAGCCCAGCCTTGGGTGGCTGAGGGCTGTGCCCCTTGCTAAGGTCCATCACTCACCTAGCCATGGCCAGACTCTTTCCCTCGGCAGCTCATTCTCCTGCCCCCTCTGAATAACACAAACCACACACACAGCCAGCACTTACACAAATAGCCTCATGCACCCTTTCCATGGTATTCAGCTACTGAGGATGCAGATGCGTTCTGTAGGGTGGAGGGAAGTGCATACTCAAGATCCAAGTCTAAGTCTGCAGACATCACCCCTAAACCACCCTCACAGGTGCATTCCCTGCAGGGCAAAGTGCCGGTCACAGTTCAGAGCCAGGGCTGCCCTCCTTCATCCTAGAGAAGGTCATCTGCCCCTTGCCAGTGCTAAACAAGAGGTCTCCTCTGGGTTTCAGCAAGTGGTGGTTCTATCACTATGCCAGGGCAAGGAGGAGGGATTGGGAGAGAAGTGTAGGGGAAAAGGGGTTGGGGTTGGGGATAAGGTGATGCCAGTGAGCAATGCCTGGTCTCACCTCCTGCTCCTTCAGGCAGACCCATCAATGTAAAAGAGGGAACTATGGGGACACAGAAATGGGACTCCCCAGTTCTGGAGTCAGGGCCACGCAGCCATCACACACTCATACTTACTGGAGACCTCTGTAAAGAAATGCATAAGGTAGGCTTAACATTTGTTTCACAATCATAGGGGAAATAGGAGTGAGTGGAAAACGGCAGTGTGTTGCATTGTACATACCATGATCCGTGCCATGGGAAAGGTGTACCCACAAAAAATTCATGAAAGGGGAAGGAATGAATAAAGCAGAGTTTTCTCTGTTTAGTGAAATTAGAGGTGGTATTTATATTTCTCTTCACAAATTTCTGCTTCTGATTTTTCTACCATGAGTATTCTTACTTTATCAACAGAAAAAGTCAATAAGCTATTTGTTCAAAAATATGCTCAAGGCTGCGCGCGGTGGCTCACGCCTGTAATCCCAGGACTTTGGGAGGCCGAGGCAGGTGGATCACGAGGTCAGGAGATCGAGACCATCCTGGCTAACACAGTGAAACCCTGTTTCTACTAAAAATACAAAAAATTAGCCTGGGCGTGGTGGCAGGCGCCTGTAGTCCCAGCTACTTGGGAGGCTGAGGGAGGAGAATGGCGTGAACCCGGGAGGCAGAGCTTGCAGTGAGCTGAGATTGCACCACTGCACTCCAGCCTGGTCGACAGAGCGAGACTCCGTCTCAAAAAAAAAGAAAAAAAAATTTGCTCAACACCTCTTTCCAGAGTCACAGTTATGGATAAGATAGGTGTGTTTGTATGTATGTATAAACATACATATGTATACCACACATATAGATTTATGAATGAATGAAAATATATATGCTCATGTGTGTCTATAACTGTATATATGTATCATACATGCACACATATGTATCATATCGTAATTAACATCAAAGAGCCATCAACACAGAGAATTGACCTTCTGGTAAACCCACAGAAATATATCACCCCCAGCAGGTCAACAACAAATAAGACAAAGAGATACCTGTTTTCTGTGACATGGTTTGTCTTCATTTTCTGGGTTTAAGTGACTGTTACAAAATAATCTATTTGCTCTTTGTGAAGATGGCCATCTTGACAGAATAAAATGGGAAAGGTCCTGCCTGGAGCAGAAGCTGTGTGCCACCTCGGTGACAGTGATCTTAATTGATATTTGTGCCCAGGGGCGGCTCCTCTCTCCTCTTCCTCCTCCCAGCCAAGAAACTGCACTTCACACAATAGAATAGCGCAGGGCAGGATGCTTCATCTTGGGACAGTGTGCGCCCAGTGCTGGGTACTGAATTCTGGAGCCACGTAACTTCCTGTGTGCCCTGCTGACATGACTGCCCCACCAACCTATCCTGCTGTCCCTTCTAACAGGTGCCCCTGGTGCTCTGTGGCCTCCCAAGGACCCTCATAGGAGGAAGAGCTTTTGGACTGCCTCCAAGGTCTCAGGCACTCACCCTCCACATCTGAAAGTTATCAGAAGTGGCATCTCACGCACCCTCCCTGCACTCTTCCTGCTCTGCGCAGGGCAGGGCAGAGCCTATAAGAAATAAAGTACTTTGTTATGTATAACTTAATCCTCAGAGGTATAGAAGTTTGGGCCCCAGATGAAGAAAAGTTAGATGGAAAGCAATGGCTGAGTCAGATGGCTGAATTTCTGCTCTGGAATTTCTACATCCCTTTGGAGTTCTCATAATTTGATCCCCCCATTAGCACTACCTGTGGGGGAATGGCACTCTTTTTTAAACTGCCTATTGAACAATTCCTGTAAGTATTTCCTCTAGAGAATTTTGCTTTTTTTCTGGTTAATCCTTGTAGGATGATGTGGATCAGTGTGTGTGCGTGCATGGTTAAGAAAAACAATCATTCATTTGAATAACCAATTGACAGAATAGAGGATTATAGTTGGTGCTTGGTGAGATCTGCGGGACTTTCGCACGTCTGTCTGTCCAATCATTCATTTATTCTTTCAAAACATGGGATCCAAAGACTGGTTAGAATGAGATGCATACTGGGCCTGAAAGTCATAGTCAAAAGGTATATTTACCTTCCGCTCTACAAACTCCTATAGCCCTTTGTTACTGACATAATAATCCAATATAAATGTTTCAATGTCAAAAATAAGTATTACACTCACAGCCAAAATTTTAAAAAAATCAGAGCAGACCCTATGAAAAGTCTTTTTCTTAGCCAAGACTCCTTGAGTTATATCTAATTCTATCTAACTTACAGCAAAGGAGGGAATCCATTGGTTCCCATAACTGGGAAGTCTAGGGTTATAAAATAAACAAGAGTCATGTTTTCCTGGCATCAGAGGTGACATCATAATCTCTCTCTCTCTCTTTCTCTGTGTGTGTGTGTGTGTGTCTCTCACATTTTCTCTCTCTCTGTTTATTCCTTACACTGAAAAGACAGTGCAGGCAGCTAAAAATTCATATCCTTCCAGCTATTGTTCCAAATGGAAGAGCATACACAGTCTCTCTCAGTATCCATACAGCAAATCTTGAGAAAGACAGAGATTGGCCCCACATAAGTGGTGGCTCTTTCAAGGCCAATCACCCTGGCTTGGGGATAGAGGACTTGGACTGGCCTGCTAGGATTGCATACCCTCTTATGCATCTCAGGCCAGGCAGGGTATTTGGGGTAGGATGGCTGCTCTGGGACTTGTAGTTGCAGGAGGATCCCACAGCATGGGGAAAGCATGGTTCCTCAAAGGAAAAGTAAGGTGTACTTACCTGAAGAAGGAGAAAAAATGCCAGACAGAAAAATAACTTCTCAACGAATCATTCTAAAATGTACTTCAAAAGGAATTGATTCTGTTGAAAAGAATTTCCGAAAACTAAAGGTGAAAGTGGAAAAAAAGCTGAGATATTTAATACTGTTGGATCAAATGTTATGAAGAACATAAGGTGGCTCAAGAGATTTCGCTCCAGAAAATACCTTCACAGTGAAAATCTAGGAACATTGGTATCATCTCGATTAAAATGTTTGTTTTCATAAAAAGAGTCCAAACAGCCTCGGGATCAAAACAACTCTTCCTGGAACTGAAACATGTTTTATTCTCCTAAAGAAGTCCAAATTTAATTAAGATTGGATAAACAGCATCTGGACATTCCTGATCTTATATCTTGACATGATTTAGCCTCAAAGGCAATGGTATTTTCTTAGAAGATGATCCTGCCTTTCTTTCTGATGGGTTTTATCCTCGGGTGGGGGAGGGGAGACATGGCTGGAATCTGTCACAGCCCAGCACCACTGTGCAGCCTCTTTCTGTGGGCCCTCTGCACGGGAGGCCAGAGGGGAACCCAGCACTTTGCAAAAGTATCCAAAAGGCTCTTGGAGAACCCTGAAGGGGGATGCCAACCAAATCTTAGCTGTCCTGTTTTACACAGTTTTATGACTTCTAATCCACTTCTATCAGTTATTCTGTTTTATGGCTGCAAATGGTAAGATAAATTGGGTTCTCTCTCTCTCTCTCTCTTTCTCTCTCTGGGTGTGTGTGTGTGTGTGTGTGTGTGTGTGTGTCAGTGTCACAGTTTAGAGGACTCATGACTGGTCTGTAAACCAAAACTGTTCATTCCACAAACCCATACCCTTTCTGACCTTGTGTAACCTCACCAAGTAACAACTAATGCCGAGAGAATATTGAACTCCGGAGCCTATCTCTGAGGGCAAGAGACCAAGCTGATGCCAATTTCGAACTGGCTTTAGCAAAGCTGTCTCCCTCAGAGATCTGGTCATGCCTATTTTATAAGGCCAGTCTCCTGGGTCCTGTGGGAGCAATTTCCCCTTATATCTAAGCCCCTCAGCTATGTGACGTAGACACATCACTTCACCTCTCTGGAGTCATCTATAAAATGAGTAGATTGGATCAGGTGGTTTCTGTGGCCCTTCTAGTCCTAACATCCTACGATGCTATGACACCCTAATGCCGTATCTCGCCACCATGATCTACCGTAGTTTTCTACAACCATAACTCTTTCTAGTGTCTCTCAGATAAAGGCCACGTCCTGACCTCAACCTTTCGGGGTATGTCTGCAATAGCAGGAACAGATGGGAGACAGGCACCAGCTATGTCCAGAGGAAAATGGGTAAGGTTAAGTCAGTAGCATCCTTAATAACGTGGGCGTTCCTTTCTCCTTCTCCCCTCTGGGATTAAAGCTTGTGTGCTGACTGTTGAAAAATCAGTCATTGACAGCTAGGGAATGACTTCCCCATCCATCAGAACACTGCTCAGCCATGTTTCAGCTTTTCCCCCTTTCTCTGTGTAATTATTCTCATCCACCACTGATTACAGTTTATAATAGCCATAATTCTCTCCGAATCAATCATTGCTTTACTTTACCACGGGGTTACCAGCAGAAACATGAGAGAATGCAGATATCCCCGGCTGGGCTTTATTTTTTGGAATTTACAGGCTTTCATCTGGATCTCATTTAATCATCTGGATGTTCAAAGAAAAGCAAAGATTTTAATTTGAAGGCATTTTTTTCTACTCGCTCTTAATTCTTCCCCTCGTATTTTTTAAATGGAAATGATGGCTGGTTAAATGAGGCTAATACTGTGTGAAACCTGCTAGTGTTGTCATTTGGAAAGATTGGTAGGAGACACTGCAGGATTCTTGTCATGAATTGATAAACTTCTTTGGCACTTTACCCACCTGCATATTGGGTAGACTCCTCAGCCTGGGTGATTTCCTGGAAAGTTCAATAATAGCCTTTTTTTCCATGGACTGATTAGAACAAAAATTCCTACCATGGAGACAGTTTTTCTTGTACATTCTGTAGAGGTATGACAATCAGTCATTTACACTCTAGTTAGAATTTAAGACAACTCAGTTTTATCCTTTATTTGCCAGACTTACTATGTACCATATACTGTGCCAGTGTTTGGGCAAGTTTCAAAAAACTAATTTGATCTATTCTTTGTATCCATATGGTTACTGGAGGTAGTAGGAAGAAAAACATGTAAATAACCATTTTGGCATTCATCACAAGCATCTTGGCTTATGGGGGTACAAAGTACAGTAGGAGAATAAGAAGGGCAGGTATTTACATTCTAGAGATCTTAGAGTTCCTAGAGGAAATGTGATTAGAACTGAACCCGGGGGAAGAGGGCAGGAGTTGAGCAAGTTGTCATTCCAGGAGGGGGCAGCAGAAATTAATCACAAAGTCTTGCAGAGGAAGAGAGGATGAGGGAGACCAAGGCCAGTGGGAAGTGTCTGGAACAGTGAAACGCCCTGAGATAACGGGATGGTGTGAAGACCAGCAGTCTGAAGCCCAGTAACTGGCTGCAGCATCAGGAAAACCTTTGGAGAACCACAGGGGCCCTTCCCAGGGAGCTCCAGAAACATTTACTCAGGCAACCCTGGCAAACACAAGAGGATGAGACAAAACAACAGGTCATTCAGGATGCATTGTTAGAAATATCAGCTCGTTCCTAGTGAAGTTTGGGACTTATAATGATGAAAGAAGTAATTTTACAGTATCAGACTCCCCACCTACCCCCCAAAATGTGGTATTTTCAAAGCCCCCAAAAAACTGGTTAAAGTTAACACTCTCACATAAGAATTTGTATAAGAAAATAAACATAACATTTTGGAAGTACTGAATCCGCAGCGGTGGTGAGTGTTCTCAGACGTATTACATAAAGGCAGGGTTTGTATCCGTGGTAGGAATGACGGCAGCTCATTCGATTTTGCATCCATCCTTATTAGGACATGCTTGGTTTATTAGGGAACCCATAAACTCTCATAAAGCTCCTCACATCTTCATTAGCCACGTTAGCCACATAGGAGACATGAAATAATTTATGCAGCAAAAGTCCGGGGGTCTCCAGTCCAGGGGGAAATGTTCCAGGTAACTGCTAATCTGGAAGTGATTTTCTCTCCCAAACAGACTGGGTGGTCTATATCAGTGGTTTCCAGCTTTTTCTTTCTTTCTTTCTTTTTTTAATTTCATGAGCCAGCAAAAAAAAAAAAAAAAAAAAAAAA